>NW_027507108.1:0-123861 GCF_052324685.1 Brachyhypopomus gauderio
GCGTTTGCTGGCGCTGTAAGCGCTCTAAACAGTGTTTCTGAGCATAACTTGTGGCAAAAGTGCAACTTTTGAAGAATGAACTGAAAACTCATATTCTGTTCCAAAACAGTGTTTGGATGTGATAACAAGCTGTTTTATCATGTTTGTAATGTTACACATGCATTTCCAAACAAGTAGTAAGTCTTGTATTAAGGCGTTCAAAACAGCGTTTGCTGGCGCTGTAAGCGCTCTAAACAGTGTTTCTGAGCATAACTTGTGGAAAAGTGCAACTTTTGAAGAATGAACTGAAAACTCATATTTTGTTCCAAAACAGTGTTTGGATGTGATAACAAGCTGTTTTATCATGTTTGTAATGTTACACATGCATTTCCAAACAAGTAGTAAGGCTTGCATTAAGGCGTTCAAAACAGCGTTTGCTGGCGTTGTAAGAGCTCTAAACAGTGTTTCTGAGCATAACTTGGGGCAAAAGTGCAACTTTTCAAGAATGAAAAGAAAACTCATATTTTGAATGAAAACAGTGTTTGGATGTGATAACAAGCTGTTTTATCATGTTTGTAATGTTACACATCCATTTCCATACAAGTAGTAAGTCTTGTATTAAGGCGTTCAAAACAGCGTTTGCTGGCGCTGTAAGCGCTCTAAACAGTGTTTCTGAGCATAACTTGGAGCAAAAGTGCAACTTTTGAAGAAAGAACTGAAAACTCATATTTTGTTCCAAAACAGTGTTTGGATGTGATAACAAGCTGTTTTTATCATGTTTGTAATGTTACACATGCATTTCCTAACAAGTAGTAAGGCTTGCATTAAGGCGTTCAAAACAGCGATTTCTGGCGTTGTAAGAGCTCTAAAACAGTGTTTCTGAGCATAACTTGGGGCAAAAGTGCAACTTTTCAAGAATGAAAAGAAAACTCATATTTTGAATGAAAACAGTGTTTGGATGTGATAACAAGCTGTTTTATCATGTTTGTAATGTTACACATCCATTTCCATACAAGTAGTAAGTCTTGTATTAAGGCGTTCAAAACAGCGTTTGCTGGCGCTGTAAGCGCTCTAAACAGTGTTTCTGAGCATAACTTGGAGCAAAAGTGCAACTTTTGAAGAATGAACTGAAAACTCATATTTTGTTCCAAAACAGTGTTTGGATGTGATAACAAGCTGTTTTATCATGTTTGTAATGTTACACATGCATTTCCAAACAAGTAGTAAGTCTTGTATTAAGGCGTTCAAAACAGCGTTTGCTGGCGCTGTAAGCGCTCTAAACAGGTGTTTCTGAGCATAACTTGGAGCAAAAGTGCAACTTTTGAAGAATGAACTGAAAACTCATATTTTGTTCCAAAACAGTGTTTGGATGTGATAACAAGCTGTTTTATCATGTTTGTAATGTTACACATGCATTTCCTAACAAGTAGTAAGGCTTGCATTAAGGCGTTCAAAACAGCGTTTTCTGGCGTTGTAAGAGCTCTAAACAGTGTTTTCTGAGCATAACTTGGGGCAAAAGTGCAACTTTTCAAGAATGAAAAGAAAACTCATATTTTGAATGAAAACAGTGTTTGGATGTGATAACAAGCTGTTTTATCATGTTTGTAATGTTACACATCCATTTCCATACAAGTAGTAAGTCTTGTATTAAGGCGTTCAAAACAGCGTTTGCTGGCGCTGTAAGCGCTCTAAACATTGTTTCTGAGCTTAACTTGTGGCAAAAGTGCAACTTTTGAAGAATGAACTGAAAACTCATATTTTGTTCCAAAACAGTGTTTGGATGTGATAACAAGCTGTTTTATCATGTTTGTAATGTTACACATCCATTTCCATACAAGTAGTAAGTCTTGTATTAAGGCGTTCAAAACAGCGTTTGCTGGCGCTGTAAGCGCTCTAAACAGTTTTTCTGAGCATAACTTGGAGCAAAAGTGCAACTTTTGAAGAATGAACTGAAAACTCATATTTTGTTCCAAAACAGTGTTTGGATGTGATAACAAGCTGTTTTATCATGTTTGTAATGTTACACATGCATTTCCATACAAGTAGTAAGTCTTGTATTAAGGCGTTCAAAACAGCGTTTGCTGGCGCTGTAAGCGCTCTAAACAGTGTTTCTGAGCATAACTTGTGGCAAAAGTGCAACTTTTGAAGAATGAACTGAAAACTCATATTTTGTTCCAAAACAGTGTTTGGATGTGATAACAAGCTGTTTTATCATGTTTGTAATGTTACACATGCATTTCCATACAAGTAGGTAAGTCTTGTATTAAGGCGTTCAAAACAGCGTTTGCTGGCGCTGTAAGCGCTCTAAACAGTGTTTCTGAGCATAACTTTGTGGCAAAAGTGCAACTTTTGAAGAATGAACTGAAAACTCATATTTTGTTCCAAAACAGTGTTTGGATGTGATAACAAGCTGTTTTATCATGTTTGTAATGTTACACATGCATTTCCATACAAGTAGTAAGTCTTGTATTAAGGCGTTCAAAACAGCGTTTGCTGGCGCTGTAAGCGCTCTAAACAGTGTTTCTGAGCATAACTTGTGGCAAAAGTGCAACTTTTGAAGAATGAACTGAAAACTCATATTCTGTTCCAAAACAGTGTTTGGATGTGATAACAAGCTGTTTTATCATGTTTGTAATGTTACACATGCATTTCCAAACAAGTAGTAAGTCTTGTATTAAGGCGTTCAAAACAGCGTTTGCTGGCGCTGTAAGCGCTCTAAACAGTGTTTTCTGAGCATAACTTGTGGAAAAGTGCAACTTTTGAAGAATGAACTGAAAACTCATATTTTGTTCCAAAACAGTGTTTGGATGTGATAACAAGCTGTTTTATCATGTTTGTAATGTTACACATGCATTTCCAAACAAGTAGTAAGGCTTGCATTAAGGCGTTCAAAACAGCGTTTGCTGGCGTTGTAAGAGCTCTAAACAGTGTTTCTGAGCATAACTTGGGGCAAAAGTGCAACTTTTCAAGAATGAAAAGAAAACTCATATTTTGAATGAAAACAGTGTTTGGATGTGATAACAAGCTGTTTTATCATGT
The DNA here is from genome assembly GCF_052324685.1 of Brachyhypopomus gauderio. Classification (NCBI taxonomy): domain Eukaryota; kingdom Metazoa; phylum Chordata; class Actinopteri; order Gymnotiformes; family Hypopomidae; genus Brachyhypopomus; species Brachyhypopomus gauderio. The sequence continues at coordinate 3,019 of NW_027507108.1, forward strand.
TTGTAATGTTACACATCCATTTCCATACAAGTAGTAAGTCTTGTATTAAGGCGTTCAAAACAGCGTTTGCTGGCGCTGTAAGCGCTCTAAACAGTGTTTCTGAGCATAACTTGTGGCAAAAGTGCAACTTTTGAAGAATGAACTGAAAACTCATATTTTGTTCCAAAACAGTGTTTGGATGTGATAACAAGCTGTTTTATCATGTTTGTAATGTTACACATGCATTTCCAAACAAGTAGTAAGTCTTGTATTAAGGCGTTCAAAACAGCGTTTGCTGGCGCTGTAAGCGCTCTAAACAGTGTTTCTGAGCATAACTTGTGGCAAAAGTGCAACTTTTGAAGAATGAACTGAAAACTCATATTTTGTTCCAAAACAGTGTTTGGATGTGATAACAAGCTGTTTTATCATGTTTGTAATGTTACACATCCATTTCCATACAAGTAGTAAGTCTTGTATTAAGGCGTTCAAAACAGCGTTTGCTGGCGCTGTAAGCGCTCTAAACAGTGTTTCTGAGCATAACTTGGAGCAAAAGTGCAACTTTTGAAGAATGAACTGAAAACTCATATTTTGTTCCAAAACAGTGTTTGGATGTGATAACAAGCTGTTTTATCATGTTTGTAATGTTACACATGCATTCCTAACAAGTAGTAAGGCTTGCATTAAGGCGTTCAAAACAGCGTTTTCTGGCGTTGTAAGAGCTCTAAACAGTGTTTCTGAGCATAACTTGTGGCAAAAGTGCAACTTTCGAAGAATGAACTGAAAACTCATATTTTGTTCCAAAACAGTGTTTGGATGTGATAACAAGCTGTTTTATCATGTTTGTAATGTTACACATGCATTTCCAAACAAGTAGTAAGTCTTGTATTAAGGCGTTTCAAAACAGCGTTTGCTGGCGCTGTAAGCGCTCTAAACAGTGTTTCTGAGCATAACTTGTGGCAAAAGTGCAACTTTTGAAGAATGAACTGAAAACTCATATTTTGTTCCAAAACAGTGTTTGGATGTGATAACAAGCTGTTTTATCATGTTTGTAATGTTACACATGCATTTCCAAACAAGTAGTAAGTCTTGTATTAAGGCGTTCAAAACAGCGTTTGCTGGCGCTGTAAGCGCTCTAAACAGTGTTTCTGAGCATAACTTGTGGCAAAAGTGCAACTTTTGAAGAATGAACTGAAAACTCATATTTTGTTCCAAAACAGTGTTTGGATGTGATAACAAGCTGTTTTATCATGTTTGTAATGTTACACATCCATTTCCATACAAGTAGTAAGTCTTGTATTAAGGCGTTCAAAACAGCGTTTGCTGGCGCTGTAAGCGCTCTAAACAGTGTTTCTGAGCATATCTTGGAGCAAAAGTGCAACTTTTGAAGAATGAACTGAAAACTCATATTTTGTTCCAAAACAGTGTTTGGATGTGATAACAAGCTGTTTTATCATGTTTGTAATGTTACACATCCATTTCCATACAAGTAGTAAGTCTTGTATTAAGGCGTTCAAAACAGCGTTTGCTGGCGCTGTAAGCGCTCTAAACATTGTTTCTGAGCTTAACTTGTGGCAAAAGTGCAACTTTTGAAGAATGAACTGAAAACTCATATTTTGTTCCAAAACAGTGTTTGGATGTGATAACAAGCTGTTTTATCATGTTTGTAATGTTACACATGCATTTCCAAACAAGTAGTAAGTCTTGTATTAAGGCGTTCAAAACAGCGTTTGCTGGCGCTGTAAGCGCTCTAAACAGTGTTTCTGAGCATAACTTGTGGCAAAAGTGCAACTTTTGAAGAATGAACTGAAAACTCATATTTTGTTCCAAAACAGTGTTTGGATGTGATAACAAGCTGTTTTATCATGTTTGTAATGTTACACATCCATTTCCATACAAGTAGTAAGTCTTGTATTAAGGCGTTCAAAACAGCGTTTGCTGGCGCTGTAAGCGCTCTAAACAGTGTTTCTGAGCATATCTTGGAGCAAAAGTGCAACTTTTGAAGAATGAACTGAAAACTCATATTTTGTTCCAAAACAGTGTTTGGATGTGATAACAAGCTGTTTTATCATGTTTGTAATGTTACACATCCATTTCCATACAAGTAGTAAGTCTTGTATTAAGGCGTTCAAAACAGCGTTTGCTGGCGCTGTAAGCGCTCTAAACAGTGTTTCTGAGCATAACTTGTGGCAAAAGTGCAACTTTTGAAGAATGAACTGAAAACTCATATTTTGTTCCAAAACAGTGTTTGGATGTGATAACAAGCTGTTTTATCATGTTTGTAATGTTACACATCCATTTCCATACAAGTAGTAAGTCTTGTATTAAGGCGTTCAAAACAGCGTTTGCTGGCGCTGTAAGCGCTCTAAACAGTGTTTCTGAGCATAACTTGGGGCAAAAGTGCAACTTTTCAAGAATGAAAAGAAAACTCATATTTTGAATGAAAACAGTGTTTGGATGTGATAACAAGCTGTTTTATCATGTTTGTAATGTTACACATCCATTTCCATACAAGTAGTAAGTCTTGTATTAAGGCGTTCAAAACAGCGTTTGCTGGCGCTGTAAGCGCTCTAAACATTGTTTCTGAGCTTAACTTGTGGCAAAAGTGCAACTTTTGAAGAATGAACTGAAAACTCATATTTTGTTCCAAAACAGTGTTTGGATGTGATAACAAGCTGTTTTATCATGTTTGTAATGTTACACATCCATTTCCATACAAGTAGTAAGTCTTGTATTAAGGCGTTCAAAACAGCGTTTGCTGGCGCTGTAAGCGCTCTAAACAGTGTTTCTGAGCATAACTTGGAGCAAAAGTGCAACTTTTGAAGAATGAACTGAAAACTCATATTTTGTTCCAAAACAGTGTTTGGATGTGATAACAAGCTGTTTTATCATGTTTGTAATGTTACACATGCATTTCCATACAAGTAGTAAGTCTTGTATTAAGGCGTTCAAAACAGCGTTTGCTGGCGCTGTAAGCGCTCTAAACAGTGTTTCTGAGCATAACTTGTGGCAAAAGTGCAACTTTTGAAGAATGAACTGAAAACTCATATTTTGTTCCAAAACAGTGTTTGGATGTGATAACAAGCTGTTTTATCATGTTTGTAATGTTACACATGCATTTCCATACAAGTAGTAAGTCTTGTATTAAGGCGTTCAAAACAGCGTTTGCTGGCGCTGTAAGCGCTCTAAACAGTGTTTCTGAGCATAACTTGTGGCAAAAGTGCAACTTTTGAAGAATGAACTGAAAACTCATATTCTGTTCCAAAACAGTGTTTGGATGTGATAACAAGCTGTTTTATCATGTTTGTAATGTTACACATGCATTTCCAAACAAGTAGTAAGTCTTGTATTAAGGCGTTCAAAACAGCGTTTGCTGGCGCTGTAAGCGCTCTAAACAGTGTTTCTGAGCATAACTTGTGGAAAAGTGCAACTTTTGAAGAATGAACTGAAAACTCATATTTTGTTCCAAAACAGTGTTTGGATGTGATAACAAGCTGTTTTATCATGTTTGTAATGTTACACATGCATTTCCAAACAAGTAGTAAGGCTTGCATTAAGGCGTTCAAAACAGCGTTTGCTGGCGTTGTAAGAGCTCTAAACAGTGTTTCTGAGCATAACTTGGGGCAAAAGTGCAACTTTTCAAGAATGAAAAGAAAACTCATATTTTGAATGAAAACAGTGTTTGGATGTGATAACAAGCTGTTTTATCATGTTTGTAATGTTACACATCCATTTCCATACAAGTAGTAAGTCTTGTATTAAGGCGTTCAAAACAGCGTTTGCAGGCGCTGTAAGCGCTCTAAACAGTGTTTCTGAGCATAACTTGGAGCAAAAGTGCAACTTTTGAAGAAAGAACTGAAAACTCATATTTTGTTCCAAAACAGTGTTTGGATGTGATAACAAGCTGTTTTATCATGTTTGTAATGTTACACATGCATTTCCTAACAAGTAGTAAGGCTTGCATTAAGGCGTTCAAAACAGCGATTTCTGGCGTTGTAAGAGCTCTAAACAGTGTTTCTGAGCATAACTTGGGGCAAAAGTGCAACTTTTCAAGAATGAAAAGAAAACTCATATTTTGAATGAAAACAGTGTTTGGATGTGATAACAAGCTGTTTTATCATGTTTGTAATGTTACACATCCATTTCCATACAAGTAGTAAGTCTTGTATTAAGGCGTTCAAAACAGCGTTTGCTGGCGCTGTAAGCGCTCTAAACAGTGTTTCTGAGCATAACTTGGAGCAAAAGTGCAACTTTTGAAGAATGAACTGAAAACTCATATTTTGTTCCAAAACAGTGTTTGGATGTGATAACAAGCTGTTTTATCATGTTTGTAATGTTACACATGCATTTCCAAACAAGTAGTAAGTCTTGTATTAAGGCGTTCAAAACAGCGTTTTGCTGGCGCTGTAAGCGCTCTAAACAGTGTTTCTGAGCATAACTTGGAGCAAAAGTGCAACTTTTGAAGAATGAACTGAAAACTCATATTTTGTTCCAAAACAGTGTTTGGATGTGATAACAAGCTGTTTTATCATGTTTGTAATGTTACACATGCATTTCCTAACAAGTAGTAAGGCTTGCATTAAGGCGTTCAAAACAGCGTTTTCTGGCGTTGTAAGAGCTCTAAACAGTGTTTCTGAGCATAACTTGGGGCAAAAGTGCAACTTTTCAAGAATGAAAAGAAAACTCATATTTTGAATGAAAACAGTGTTTGGATGTGATAACAAGCTGTTTTATCATGTTTGTAATGTTACACATCCATTTCCATACAAGTAGTAAGTCTTGTATTAAGGCGTTCAAAACAGCGTTTGCTGGCGCTGTAAGCGCTCTAAACATTGTTTCTGAGCTTAACTTGTGGCAAAAGTGCAACTTTTGAAGAATGAACTGAAAACTCATATTTTGTTCCAAAACAGTGTTTGGATGTGATAACAAGCTGTTTTATCATGTTTGTAATGTTACACATCCATTTCCATACAAGTAGTAAGTCTTGTATTAAGGCGTTCAAAACAGCGTTTGCTGGCGCTGTAAGCGCTCTAAACAGTTTTTTCTGAGCATAACTTGGTGCAAAAGTGCAACTTTTGAAGAATGAACTGAAAACTCATATTTTGTTCCAAAACAGTGTTTGGATGTGATAACAAGCTGTTTTATCATGTTTGTAATGTTACACATGCATTTCCATACAAGTAGTAAGTCTTGTATTAAGGCGTTCAAAACAGCGTTTGCTGGCGCTGTAAGCGCTCTAAACAGTGTTTCTGAGCATAACTTGTGGCAAAAGTGCAACTTTTGAAGAATGAACTGAAAACTCATATTTTGTTCCAAAACAGTGTTTGGATGTGATAACAAGCTGTTTTATCATGTTTGTAATGTTACACATGCATTTCCATACAAGTAGTAAGTCTTGTATTAAGGCGTTCAAAACAGCGTTTGCTGGCGCTGTAAGCGCTCTAAACAGTGTTTCTGAGCATAACTTGTGGCAAAAGTGCAACTTTTGAAGAATGAACTGAAAACTCATATTTTGTTCCAAAACAGTGTTTGGATGTGATAACAAGCTGTTTTATCATGTTTGTAATGTTACACATGCATTTCCATTCAAGTAGTAAGTCTTGTATTAAGGCGTTCAAAACAGCGTTTGCTGGCGCTGTAAGCGCTCTAAACAGTGTTTCTGAGCATAACTTGTGGCAAAAGTGCAACTTTTGAAGAATGAACTGAAAACTCATATTCTGTTCCAAAACAGTGTTTGGATGTGATAACAAGCTGTTTTATCATGTTTGTAATGTTACACATGCATTTCCAAACAAGTAGTAAGTCTTGTATTAAGGCGTTCAAAACAGCGTTTGCTGGCGCTGTAAGCGCTCTAAACAGTGTTTCTGAGCATAACTTGTGGAAAAGTGCAACTTTTGAAGAATGAACTGAAAACTCATATTTTGTTCCAAAACAGTGTTTGGATGTGATAACAAGCTGTTTTATCATGTTTGTAATGTTACACATGCATTTCCAAACAAGTAGTAAGGCTTGCATTAAGGCGTTCAAAACAGCGTTTGCTGGCGTTGTAAGAGCTCTAAACAGTGTTTCTGAGCATAACTTGGGGCAAAAGTGCAACTTTTCAAGAATGAAAAGAAAACTCATATTTTGAATGAAAACAGTGTTTGGATGTGATAACAAGCTGTTTTATCATGTTTGTAATGTTACACATCCATTTCCATACAAGTAGTAAGTCTTGTATTAAGGCGTTCAAAACAGCGTTTGCTGGCGCTGTAAGCGCTCTAAACAGTGTTTCTGAGCATAACTTGGAGCAAAAGTGCAACTTTTGAAGAAAGAACTGAAAACTCATATTTTGTTCCAAAACAGTGTTTGGATGTGATAACAAGCTGTTTTATCATGTTTGTAATGTTACACATGCATTTCCTAACAAGTAGTAAGGCTTGCATTAAGGCGTTCAAAACAGCGATTTCTGGCGTTGTAAGAGCTCTAAACAGTGTTTCTGAGCATAACTTGGGGCAAAAGTGCAACTTTTCAAGAATGAAAAGAAAACTCATATTTTGAATGAAAACAGTGTTTGGATGTGATAACAAGCTGTTTTATCATGTTTGTAATGTTACACATCCATTTCCATACAAGTAGTAAGTCTTGTATTAAGGCGTTCAAAACAGCGTTTGCTGGCGCTGTAAGCGCTCTAAACAGTGTTTCTGAGCATAACTTGGAGCAAAAGTGCAACTTTTGAAGAATGAACTGGAAAACTCATATTTTGTTCCAAAACAGTGTTTGGATGTGATAACAAGCTGTTTTATCATGTTTGTAATGTTACACATGCATTTCCAAACAAGTAGTAAGTCTTGTATTAAGGCGTTCAAAACAGCGTTTGCTGGCGCTGTAAGCGCTCTAAACAGTGTTTCTGAGCATAACTTGGAGCAAAAGTGCAACTTTTGAAGAATGAACTGAAAACTCATATTTTGTTCCAAAACAGTGTTTGGATGTGATAACAAGCTGTTTTATCATGTTTGTAATGTTACACATGCATTTCCTAACAAGTAGTAAGGCTTGCATTAAGGCGTTCAAAACAGCGTTTTCTGGCGTTGTAAGAGCTCTAACAGTGTTTCTGAGCATAACTTGGGGCAAAAGTGCAACTTTTCAAGAATGAAAAGAAAACTCATATTTTGAATGAAAACAGTGTTTGGATGTGATAACAAGCTGTTTTATCATGTTTGTAATGTTACACATCCATTTCCATACAAGTAGTAAGTCTTGTATTAAGGCGTTCAAAACAGCGTTTGCTGGCGCTGTAAGCGCTCTAAACATTGTTTTCTGAGCTTAACTTGTGGCAAAAGTGCAACTTTTGAAGAATGAACTGAAAACTCATATTTTGTTCCAAAACAGTGTTTGGATGTGATAACAAGCTGTTTTATCATGTTTGTAATGTTACACATCCATTTCCATACAAGTAGTAAGTCTTGTATTAAGGCGTTCAAAACAGCGTTTGCTGGCGCTGTAAGCGCTCTAAACAGTTTTTCTGAGCATAACTTGGAGCAAAAGTGCAACTTTTGAAGAATGAACTGAAAACTCATATTTTGTTCCAAAACAGTGTTTGGATGTGATAACAAGCTGTTTTATCATGTTTGTAATGTTACACATGCATTTCCATACAAGTAGTAAGTCTTGTATTAAGGCGTTCAAAACAGCGTTTGCTGGCGCTGTAAGCGCTCTAAACAGTGTTTCTGAGCATAACTTGTGGCAAAAGTGCAACTTTTGAAGAATGAACTGAAAACTCATATTTTGTTCCAAAACAGTGTTTGGATGTGATAACAAGCTGTTTTATCATGTTTGTAATGTTACACATGCATTTCCATACAAGTAGTAAGTCTTGTATTAAGGCGTTCAAAACAGCGTTTGCTGGCGCTGTAAGCGCTCTAAACAGTGTTTTCTGAGCATAACTTGTGGCAAAAGTGCAACTTTTGAAGAATGAACTGAAAACTCATATTTTGTTCCAAAACAGTGTTTGGATGTGATAACAAGCTGTTTTATCATGTTTGTAATGTTACACATGCATTTCCATACAAGTAGTAAGTCTTGTATTAAGGCGTTCAAAACAGCGTTTGCTGGCGCTGTAAGCGCTCTAAACAGTGTTTCTGAGCATAACTTGTGGCAAAAGTGCAACTTTTGAAGAATGAACTGAAAACTCATATTCTGTTCCAAAACAGTGTTTGGATGTGATAACAAGCTGTTTTATCATGTTTGTAATGTTACACATCCATTTCCATACAAGTAGTAAGTCTTGTATTAAGGCGTTCAAAACAGCGTTTGCTGGCGCTGTAAGCGCTCTAAACAGTTTTTCTGAGCATAACTTGGAGCAAAAGTGCAACTTTTGAAGAATGAACTGAAAACTCATATTTTGTTCCAAAACAGTGTTTGGATGTGATAACAAGCTGTTTTATCATGTTTGTAATGTTACACATGCATTTCCATACAAGTAGTAAGTCTTGTATTAAGGCGTTCAAAACAGCGTTTGCTGGCGCTGTAAGCGCTCTAAACAGTGTTTCTGAGCATAACTTGTGGCAAAAGTGCAACTTTTGAAGAATGAACTGAAAACTCATATTTTGTTCCAAAACAGTGTTTGGATGTGATAACAAGCTGTTTTATCATGTTTGTAATGTTACACATGCATTTCCATACAAGTAGTAAGTCTTGTATTAAGGCGTTCAAAACAGCGTTTGCTGGCGCTGTAAGCGCTCTAAACAGTGTTTCTGAGCATAACTTGTGGCAAAAGTGCAACTTTTGAAGAATGAACTGAAAACTCATATTTTGTTCCAAAACAGTGTTTGGATGTGATAACAAGCTGTTTTATCATGTTTGTAATGTTACACATGCATTTCCATACAAGTAGTAAGTCTTGTATTAAGGCGTTCAAAACAGCGTTTGCTGGCGCTGTAAGCGCTCTAAACAGTGTTTCTGAGCATAACTTGTGGCAAAAGTGCAACTTTTGAAGAATGAACTGAAAACTCATATTCTGTTCCAAAACAGTGTTTGGATGTGATAACAAGCTGTTTTATCATGTTTGTAATGTTACACATGCATTTCCAAACAAGTAGTAAGTCTTGTATTAAGGCGTTCAAAACAGCGTTTGCTGGCGCTGTAAGCGCTCTAAACAGTGTTTCTGAGCATAACTTGTGGAAAAGTGCAACTTTTGAAGAATGAACTGAAAACTCATATTTTGTTCCAAAACAGTGTTTGGATGTGATAACAAGCTGTTTTATCATGTTTGTAATGTTACACATGCATTTCCAAACAAGTAGTAAGGCTTGCATTAAGGCGTTCAAAACAGCGTTTGCTGGCGTTGTAAGAGCTCTAAACAGTGTTTCTGAGCATAACTTGGGGCAAAAGTGCAACTTTTCAAGAATGAAAAGAAAACTCATATTTTGAATGAAAACAGTGTTTGGATGTGATAACAAGCTGTTTTATCATGTTTGTAATGTTACACATCCATTTCCATACAAGTAGTAAGTCTTGTATTAAGGCGTTCAAAACAGCGTTTGCTGGCGCTGTAAGCGCTCTAAACAGTGTTTCTGAGCATAACTTGTGGCAAAAGTGCAACTTTTGAAGAATGAACTGAAAACTCATATTTTGTTCCAAAACAGTGTTTGGATGTGATAACAAGCTGTTTTATCATGTTTGTAATGTTACACATGCATTTCCAAACAAGTAGTAAGTCTTGTATTAAGGCGTTCAAAACAGCGTTTGCTGGCGCTGTAAGCGCTCTAAACAGTGTTTCTGAGCATAACTTGTGGCAAAAGTGCAACTTTTGAAGAATGAACTGAAAACTCATATTTTGTTCCAAAACAGTGTTTGGATGTGATAACAAGCTGTTTTATCATGTTTGTAATGTTACACATCCATTTCCATACAAGTAGTAAGTCTTGTATTAAGGCGTTCAAAACAGCGTTTGCTGGCGCTGTAAGCGCTCTAAACAGTGTTTCTGAGCATAACTTGGAGCAAAAGTGCAACTTTTGAAGAATGAACTGAAAACTCATATTTTGTTCCAAAACAGTGTTTGGATGTGATAACAAGCTGTTTTATCATGTTTGTAATGTTACACATGCATTTCCTAACAAGTAGTAAGGCTTGCATTAAGGCGTTCAAAACAGCGTTTTTCTGGCGTTGTAAGAGCTCTAAACAGTGTTTCTGAGCATAACTTGTGGCAAAAGTGCAACTTTCGAAGAATGAACTGAAAACTCATATTTTGTTCCAAAACAGTGTTTGGATGTGATAACAAGCTGTTTTATCATGTTTGTAATGTTACACATGCATTTCCAAACAAGTAGTAAGTCTTGTATTAAGGCGTTCAAAACAGCGTTTGCTGGCGCTGTAAGCGCTCTAAACAGTGTTTCTGAGCATAACTTGTGGCAAAAGTGCAACTTTTGAAGAATGAACTGAAAACTCATATTTTGTTCCAAAACAGTGTTTGGATGTGATAACAAGCTGTTTTATCATGTTTGTAATGTTACACATGCATTTCCAAACAAGTAGTAAGTCTTGTATTAAGGCGTTCAAAACAGCGTTTGCTGGCGCTGTAAGCGCTCTAAACAGTGTTTCTGAGCATAACTTGTGGCAAAAGTGCAACTTTTGAAGAATGAACTGAAAACTCATATTTTGTTCCAAAACAGTGTTTGGATGTGATAACAAGCTGTTTTATCATGTTTGTAATGTTACACATCCATTTCCATACAAGTAGTAAGTCTTGTATTAAGGCGTTCAAAACAGCGTTTGCTGGCGCTGTAAGCGCTCTAAACAGTGTTTCTGAGCATATCTTGGAGCAAAAGTGCAACTTTTGAAGAATGAACTGAAAACTCATATTTTGTTCCAAAACAGTGTTTGGATGTGATAACAAGCTGTTTTATCATGTTTGTAATGTTACACATCCATTTCCATACAAGTAGTAAGTCTTGTATTAAGGCGTTCAAAACAGCGTTTGCTGGCGCTGTAAGCGCTCTAAACAGTGTTTCTGAGCATAACTTGTGGCAAAAGTGCAACTTTTGAAGAATGAACTGAAAACTCATATTTTGTTCCAAAACAGTGTTTGGATGTGATAACAAGCTGTTTTATCATGTTTGTAATGTTACACATCCATTTCCATACAAGTAGTAAGTCTTGTATTAAGGCGTTCAAAACAGCGTTTGCTGGCGCTGTAAGCGCTCTAAACAGTGTTTCTGAGCATAACTTGGGGCAAAAGTGCAACTTTTCAAGAATGAAAAGAAAACTCATATTTTGAATGAAAACAGTGTTTGGATGTGATAACAAGCTGTTTTATCATGTTTGTAATGTTACACATCCATTTCCATACAAGTAGTAAGTCTTGTATTAAGGCGTTCAAAACAGCGTTTGCTGGCACTGTAAGCGCTCTAAACATTGTTTCTGAGCTTAACTTGTGGCAAAAGTGCAACTTTTGAAGAATGAACTGAAAACTCATATTTTGTTCCAAAACAGTGTTTGGATGTGATAACAAGCTGTTTTATCATGTTTGTAATGTTACACATCCATTTCCATACAAGTAGTAAGTCTTGTATTAAGGCGTTCAAAACAGCGTTTGCTGGCGCTGTAAGCGCTCTAAACAGTGTTTCTGAGCATAACTTGGAGCAAAAGTGCAACTTTTGAAGAATGAACTGAAAACTCATATTTTGTTCCAAAACAGTGTTTGGATGTGATAACAAGCTGTTTTATCATGTTTGTAATGTTACACATGCATTTCCATACAAGTAGTAAGTCTTGTATTAAGGCGTTCAAAACAGCGTTTGCTGGCGCTGTAAGCGCTCTAAACAGTGTTTCTGAGCATAACTTGTGGCAAAAGTGCAACTTTTGAAGAATGAACTGAAAACTCATATTTTGTTCCAAAACAGTGTTTGGATGTGATAACAAGCTGTTTTATCATGTTTGTAATGTTACACATGCATTTCCATACAAGTAGTAAGTCTTGTATTAAGGCGTTCAAAACAGCGTTTGCTGGCGCTGTAAGCGCTCTAAACAGTGTTTCTGAGCATAACTTGTGGCAAAAGTGCAACTTTTGAAGAATGAACTGAAAACTCATATTCTGTTCCAAAACAGTGTTTGGATGTGATAACAAGCTGTTTTATCATGTTTGTAATGTTACACATGCATTTCCAAACAAGTAGTAAGTCTTGTATTAAGGCGTTCAAAACAGCGTTTGCTGGCGCTGTAAGCGCTCTAAACAGTGTTTCTGAGCATAACTTGTGGAAAAGTGCAACTTTTGAAGAATGAACTGAAAACTCATATTTTGTTCCAAAACAGTGTTTGGATGTGATAACAAGCTGTTTTATCATGTTTGTAATGTTACACATGCATTTCCAAACAAGTAGTAAGGCTTGCATTAAGGCGTTCAAAACAGCGTTTGCTGGCGTTGTAAGAGCTCTAAACAGTGTTTCTGAGCATAACTTGGGGCAAAAGTGCAACTTTTCAAGAATGAAAAGAAAACTCATATTTTGAATGAAAACAGTGTTTGGATGTGATAACAAGCTGTTTTATCATGTTTGTAATGTTACACATCCATTTCCATACAAGTAGTAAGTCTTGTATTAAGGCGTTCAAAACAGCGTTTGCAGGCGCTGTAAGCGCTCTAAACAGTGTTTCTGAGCATAACTTGGAGCAAAAGTGCAACTTTTGAAGAAAGAACTGAAAACTCATATTTTGTTCCAAAACAGTGTTTGGATGTGATAACAAGCTGTTTTATCATGTTTGTAATGTTACACATGCATTTCCTAACAAGTAGTAAGGCTTGCATTAAGGCGTTCAAAACAGCGATTTCTGGCGTTGTAAGAGCTCTAAACAGTGTTTCTGAGCATAACTTGGGGCAAAAGTGCAACTTTTCAAGAATGAAAAGAAAACTCATATTTTGAATGAAAACAGTGTTTGGATGTGATAACAAGCTGTTTTATCATGTTTGTAATGTTACACATCCATTTCCATACAAGTAGTAAGTCTTGTATTAAGGCGTTCAAAACAGCGTTTGCTGGCGCTGTAAGCGCTCTAAACAGTGTTTCTGAGCATAACTTGGAGCAAAAGTGCAACTTTTGAAGAATGAACTGAAAACTCATATTTTGTTCCAAAACAGTGTTTGGATGTGATAACAAGCTGTTTTATCATGTTTGTAATGTTACACATGCATTTCCAAACAAGTAGTAAGTCTTGTATTAAGGCGTTCAAAACAGCGTTTGCTGGCGCTGTAAGCGCTCTAAACAGTGTTTCTGAGCATAACTTGGAGCAAAAGTGCAACTTTTGAAGAATGAACTGAAAACTCATATTTTGTTCCAAAACAGTGTTTGGATGTGATAACAAGCTGTTTTATCATGTTTGTAATGTTACACATGCATTTCCTAACAAGTAGTAAGGCTTGCATTAAGGCGTTCAAAACAGCGTTTTCTGGCGTTGTAAGAGCTCTAAACAGTGTTTCTGAGCATAACTTGGGGCAAAAGTGCAACTTTTCAAGAATGAAAAGAAAACTCATATTTTGAATGAAAACAGTGTTTGGATGTGATAACAAGCTGTTTTATCATGTTTGTAATGTTACACATCCATTTCCATACAAGTAGTAAGTCTTGTATTAAGGCGTTCAAAACAGCGTTTGCTGGCGCTGTAAGCGCTCTAAACATTGTTTCTGAGCTTAACTTGTGGCAAAAGTGCAACTTTTGAAGAATGAACTGAAAACTCATATTTTGTTCCAAAACAGTGTTTGGATGTGATAACAAGCTGTTTTATCATGTTTGTAATGTTACACATCCATTTCCATACAAGTAGTAAGTCTTGTATTAAGGCGTTCAAAACAGCGTTTGCTGGCGCTGTAAGCGCTCTAAACAGTTTTTCTGAGCATAACTTGGAGCAAAAGTGCAACTTTTGAAGAATGAACTGAAAACTCATATTTTGTTCCAAAACAGTGTTTGGATGTGATAACAAGCTGTTTTATCATGTTTGTAATGTTACACATGCATTTCCATACAAGTAGTAAGTCTTGTATTAAGGCGTTCAAAACAGCGTTTGCTGGCGCTGTAAGCGCTCTAAACAGTGTTTCTGAGCATAACTTGTGGCAAAAGTGCAACTTTTGAAGAATGAACTGAAAACTCATATTTTGTTCCAAAACAGTGTTTGGATGTGATAACAAGCTGTTTTATCATGTTTGTAATGTTACACATGCATTTCCATACAAGTAGTAAGTCTTGTATTAAGGCGTTCAAACAGCGTTTGCTGGCGCTGTAAGCGCTCTAAACAGTGTTTCTGAGCATAACTTGTGGCAAAAGTGCAACTTTTGAAGAATGAACTGAAAACTCATATTTTGTTCCAAAACAGTGTTTGGATGTGATAACAAGCTGTTTTATCATGTTTGTAATGTTACACATGCATTTCCATACAAGTAGTAAGTCTTGTATTAAGGCGTTCAAAACAGCGTTTGCTGGCGCTGTAAGCGCTCTAAACAGTGTTTCTGAGCATAACTTGTGGCAAAAGTGCAACTTTTGAAGAATGAACTGAAAACTCATATTCTGTTCCAAAACAGTGTTTGGATGTGATAACAAGCTGTTTTATCATGTTTGTAATGTTACACATGCATTTCCAAACAAGTAGTAAGTCTTGTATTAAGGCGTTCAAAACAGCGTTTGCTGGCGCTGTAAGCGCTCTAAACAGTGTTTCTGAGCATAACTTGTGGAAAAGTGCAACTTTTGAAGAATGAACTGAAAACTCATATTTTGTTCCAAAACAGTGTTTGGATGTGATAACAAGCTGTTTTATCATGTTTGTAATGTTACACATGCATTTCCAAACAAGTAGTAAGGCTTGCATTAAGGCGTTCAAAACAGCGTTTGCTGGCGTTGTAAGAGCTCTAAACAGTGTTTCTGAGCATAACTTGGGGCAAAAGTGCAACTTTTCAAGAATGAAAAGAAAACTCATATTTTGAATGAAAACAGTGTTTGGATGTGATAACAAGCTGTTTTATCATGTTTGTAATGTTACACATCCATTTCCATACAAGTAGTAAGTCTTGTATTAAGGCGTTCAAAACAGCGTTTGCAGGCGCTGTAAGCGCTCTAAACAGTGTTTCTGAGCATAACTTGGAGCAAAAGTGCAACTTTTGAAGAAAGAACTGAAAACTCATATTTTGTTCCAAAACAGTGTTTGGATGTGATAACAAGCTGTTTTATCATGTTTGTAATGTTACACATGCATTTCCTAACAAGTAGTAAGGCTTGCATTAAGGCGTTCAAAACAGCGATTTCTGGCGTTGTAAGAGCTCTAAACAGTGTTTCTGAGCATAACTTGGGGCAAAAGTGCAACTTTTCAAGAATGAAAAGAAAACTCATATTTTGAATGAAAACAGTGTTTGGATGTGATAACAAGCTGTTTTATCATGTTTGTAATGTTACACATCCATTTCCATACAAGTAGTAAGTCTTGTATTAAGGCGTTCAAAACAGCGTTTGCTGGCGCTGTAAGCGCTCTAAACAGTGTTTCTGAGCATAACTTGGAGCAAAAGTGCAACTTTTGAAGAATGAACTGAAAACTCATATTTTGTTCCAAAACAGTGTTTGGATGTGATAACAAGCTGTTTTATCATGTTTGTAATGTTACACATGCATTTCCAAACAAGTAGTAAGTCTTGTATTAAGGCGTTCAAAACAGCGTTTGCTGGCGCTGTAAGCGCTCTAAACAGTGTTTCTGAGCATAACTTGGAGCAAAAGTGCAACTTTTGAAGAATGAACTGAAAACTCATATTTTGTTCCAAAACAGTGTTTGGATGTGATAACAAGCTGTTTTATCATGTTTGTAATGTTACACATGCATTTCCTAACAAGTAGTAAGGCTTGCATTAAGGCGTTCAAAACAGCGTTTTCTGGCGTTGTAAGAGCTCTAAACAGTGTTTCTGAGCATAACTTGGGGCAAAAGTGCAACTTTTCAAGAATGAAAAGAAAACTCATATTTTGAATGAAAACAGTGTTTGGATGTGATAACAAGCTGTTTTATCATGTTTGTAATGTTACACATCCATTTCCATACAAGTAGTAAGTCTTGTATTAAGGCGTTCAAAACAGCGTTTGCTGGCGCTGTAAGCGCTCTAAACATTGTTTCTGAGCTTAACTTGTGGCAAAAGTGCAACTTTTGAAGAATGAACTGAAAACTCATATTTTGTTCCAAAACAGTGTTTGGATGTGATAACAAGCTGTTTTATCATGTTTGTAATGTTACACATCCATTTCCATACAAGTAGTAAGTCTTGTATTAAGGCGTTCAAAACAGCGTTTGCTGGCGCTGTAAGCGCTCTAAACAGTTTTTCTGAGCATAACTTGGAGCAAAAGTGCAACTTTTGAAGAATGAACTGAAAACTCATATTTTGTTCCAAAACAGTGTTTGGATGTGATAACAAGCTGTTTTATCATGTTTGTAATGTTACACATGCATTTCCATACAAGTAGTAAGTCTTGTATTAAGGCGTTCAAAACAGCGTTTGCTGGCGCTGTAAGCGCTCTAAACAGTGTTTCTGAGCATAACTTGTGGCAAAAGTGCAACTTTTGAAGAATGAACTGAAAACTCATATTTTGTTCCAAAACAGTGTTTGGATGTGATAACAAGCTGTTTTATCATGTTTGTTATGTTACACATGCATTTCCATACAAGTAGTAAGTCTTGTATTAAGGCGTTCAAAACAGCGTTTGCTGGCGCTGTAAGCGCTCTAAACAGTGTTTCTGAGCATAACTTGTGGCAAAAGTGCAACTTTTGAAGAATGAACTGAAAACTCATATTCTGTTCCAAAACAGTGTTTGGATGTGATAACAAGCTGTTTTATCATGTTTGTAATGTTACACATGCATTTCCAAACAAGTAGTAAGTCTTGTATTAAGGCGTTCAAAACAGCGTTTGCTGGCGCTGTAAGCGCTCTAAACAGTGTTTCTGAGCATAACTTGTGGAAAAGTGCAACTTTTGAAGAATGAACTGAAAACTCATATTTTGTTCCAAAACAGTGTTTGGATGTGATAACAAGCTGTTTTATCATGTTTGTAATGTTACACATGCATTTCCAAACAAGTAGTAAGGCTTGCATTAAGGCGTTCAAAACAGCGTTTGCTGGCGTTGTAAGAGCTCTAAACAGTGTTTCTGAGCATAACTTGGGGCAAAAGTGCAACTTTTCAAGAATGAAAAGAAAACTCATATTTTGAATGAAAACAGTGTTTGGATGTGATAACAAGCTGTTTTATCATGTTTGTAATGTTACACATCCATTTCCATACAAGTAGTAAGTCTTGTATTAAGGCGTTCAAAACAGCGTTTGCTGGCGCTGTAAGCGCTCTAAACAGTGTTTCTGAGCATAACTTGGAGCAAAAGTGCAACTTTTGAAGAAAGAACTGAAAACTCATATTTTGTTCCAAAACAGTGTTTGGATGTGATAACAAGCTGTTTTATCATGTTTGTAATGTTACACATGCATTTCCTAACAAGTAGTAAGGCTTGCATTAAGGCGTTCAAAACAGCGTTTTCTGGCGTTGTAAGAGCTCTAAACAGTGTTTCTGAGCATAACTTGGGGCAAAAGTGCAACTTTTCAAGAATGAAAAGAAAACTCATATTTTGAATGAAAACAGTGTTTGGATGTGATAACAAGCTGTTTTATCATGTTTGTAATGTTACACATCCATTTCCATACAAGTAGTAAGTCTTGTATTAAGGCGTTCAAAACAGCGTTTGCTGGCGCTGTAAGCGCTCTAAACATTGTTTCTGAGCTTAACTTGTGGCAAAAGTGCAACTTTTGAAGAATGAACTGAAAACTCATATTTTGTTCCAAAACAGTGTTTGGATGTGATAACAAGCTGTTTTATCATGTTTGTAATGTTACACATCCATTTCCATACAAGTAGTAAGTCTTGTATTAAGGCGTTCAAAACAGCGTTTGCTGGCGCTGTAAGCGCTCTAAACAGTTTTTCTGAGCATAACTTGGAGCAAAAGTGCAACTTTTGAAGAATGAACTGAAAACTCATATTTTGTTCCAAAACAGTGTTTGGATGTGATAACAAGCTGTTTTATCATGTTTGTAATGTTACACATGCATTTCCATACAAGTAGTAAGTCTTGTATTAAGGCGTTCAAAACAGCGTTTGCTGGCGCTGTAAGCGCTCTAAACAGTGTTTCTGAGCATAACTTGTGGCAAAAGTGCAACTTTTGAAGAATGAACTGAAAACTCATATTTTGTTCCAAAACAGTGTTTGGATGTGATAACAAGCTGTTTTATCATGTTTGTAATGTTACACATGCATTTCCAAACAAGTAGTAAGGCTTGCATTAAGGCGTTCAAAACAGCGTTTGCTGGCGTTGTAAGAGCTCTAAACAGTGTTTCTGAGCATAACTTGGGGCAAAAGTGCAACTTTTCAAGAATGAAAAGAAAACTCATATTTGAATGAAAACAGTGTTTGGATGTGATAACAAGCTGTTTTATCATGTTTGTAATGTTACACATCCATTTCCATACAAGTAGTAAGTCTTGTATTAAGGCGTTCAAAACAGCGTTTGCTGGCGCTGTAAGCGCTCTAAACAGTGTTTCTGAGCATAACTTGGAGCAAAAGTGCAACTTTTGAAGAATGAACTGAAAACTCATATTTTGTTCCAAAACAGTGTTTGGATGTGATAACAAGCTGTTTTATCATGTTTGTAATGTTACACATGCATTTCCTAACAAGTAGTAAGGCTTGCATTAAGGCGTTCAAAACAGCGTTTTCTGGCGTTGTAAGAGCTCTAAACAGTGTTTCTGAGCATAACTTGGGGCAAAAGTGCAACTTTTCAAGAATGAAAAGAAAACTCATATTTTGAATGAAAACAGTGTTTGGATGTGATAACAAGCTGTTTTATCATGTTTGTAATGTTACACATCCATTTCCATACAAGTAGTAAGTCTTGTATTAAGGCGTTCAAAACAGCGTTTGCTGGCGCTGTAAGCGCTCTAAACAGTGTTTCTGAGCATAACTTGGAGCAAAAGTGCAACTTTTGAAGAATGAACTGAAAACTCATATTTTGTTCCAAAACAGTGTTTGGATGTGATAACAAGCTGTTTTATCATGTTTGTAATGTTACACATGCATTTCCATACAAGTAGTAAGTCTTGTATTAAGGCGTTCAAAACAGCGTTTGCTGGCGCTGTAAGCGCTCTAAACAGTGTTTCTGAGCATAACTTGTGGCAAAAGTGCAACTTTTGAAGAATGAACTGAAAACTCATATTTTGTTCCAAAACAGTGTTTGGATGTGATAACAAGCTGTTTTATCATGTTTGTAATGTTACACATGCATTTCCAAACAAGTAGTAAGGCTTGCATTAAGGCGTTCAAAACAGCGTTTGCTGGCGTTGTAAGAGCTCTAAACAGTGTTTCTGAGCATAACTTGGGGCAAAAGTGCAACTTTTCAAGAATGAAAAGAAAACTCATATTTTGAATGAAAACAGTGTTTGGATGTGATAACAAGCTGTTTTATCATGTTTGTAATGTTACACATCCATTTCCATACAAGTAGTAAGTCTTGTATTAAGGCGTTCAAAACAGCGTTTGCTGGCGCTGTAAGCGCTCTAAACAGTGTTTCTGAGCATAACTTGGAGCAAAAGTGCAACTTTTGAAGAATGAACTGAAAACTCATATTTTGTTCCAAAACAGTGTTTGGATGTGATAACAAGCTGTTTTATCATGTTTGTAATGTTACACATGCATTTCCATACAAGTAGTAAGTCTTGTATTAAGGCGTTCAAAACAGCGTTTGCTGGCGCTGTAAGCGCTCTAAACAGTGTTTCTGAGCATAACTTGTGGCAAAAGTGCAACTTTTGAAGAATGAACTGAAAACTCATATTTTGTTCCAAAACAGTGTTTGGATGTGATAACAAGCTGTTTTATCATATTTGTAATGTTACACATGCATTTCCAAACAAGTAGTAAGTCTTGTATTAAGGCGTTCAAAACAGCGTTTGCTGGCGCTGTAAGCGCTCTAAACAGTGTTTCTGAGCATAACTTGGAGCAAAAGTGCAACTTTTGAAGAATGAACTGAAAACTCATATTTTGTTTCAAAACAGTGTTTGGATGTGATAACAAGCTGTTTTATCATGTTTGTAATGTTACACATGCATTTTCAAACAAGTAGTAAGTCTTGTATTAAGGCGTTCAAAACAGCGTTTGCTGGCGCTGTAAGCGCTCTAAACAGTGTTTCTGAGCATAACTTGGAGCAAAAGTGCAACTTTTGAAGAAAGAACTGAAAACTCATATTTTGAATGAAAACAGTGTTTGGATGTGATAACAAGCTGTTTTATCATGTTTGTAATGTTACACATGCATTTCCTAACAAGTAGTAAGGCTTGCATTAAGGCGTTCAAAACAGCGATTTCTGGCGTTGTAAGAGCTCTAAACAGTGTTTCTGAGCATAACTTGGGGCAAAAGTGCAACTTTTCAAGAATGAAAAGAAAACTCATATTTTGAATGAAAACAGTGTTTGGATGTGATAACAAGCTGTTTTATCATGTTTGTAATGTTACACATCCATTTCCATACAAGTAGTAAGTCTTGTATTAAGGCGTTCAAAACAGCGTTTGCTGGCGCTGTAAGCGCTCTAAACATTGTTTCTGAGCTTAACTTGTGGCAAAAGTGCAACTTTTGAAGAATGAACTGAAAACTCATATTTTGTTCCAAAACAGTGTTTGGATGTGATAACAAGCTGTTTTATCATGTTTGTAATGTTACACATCCATTTCCATACAAGTAGTAAGTCTTGTATTAAGGCGTTCAAAACAGCGTTTTCTGGCGTTGTAAGAGCTCTAAACAGTGTTTCTGAGCATAACTTGGGGCAAAAGTGCAACTTTTCAAGAATTAAAAGAAAACTCATATTTTGAATGAAAACAGTGTTTGGATGTGATAACAAGCTGTTTTATCATGTTTGTAATGTTACACATCCATTTCCATACAAGTAGTAAGTCTTGTATTAAGGCGTTCAAAACAGCGTTTGCTGGCGCTGTAAGCGCTCTAAACAGTGTTTCTGAGCATAACTTGTGGCAAAAGTGCAACTTTTGAAGAATGAACTGAAAACTCATATTTTGTTCCAAAACAGTGTTTGGATGTGATAACAAGCTGTTTTATCATGTTTGTAATGTTACACATCCATTTCCATACAAGTAGTAAGTCTTGTATTAAGGCGTTCAAAACAGCGTTTGCTGGCGCTGTAAGCGCTCTAAACAGTGTTTCTGAGCATAACTTGGAGCAAAAGTGCAACTTTTGAAGAATGAACTGAAAACTCATATTTTGTTCCAAAACAGTGTTTGGATGTGATAACAAGCTGTTTTATCATGTTTGTAATGTTACACATGCATTTCCATACAAGTAGTAAGTCTTGTATTAAGGCGTTCAAAACAGCGTTTGCTGGCGCTGTAAGCGCTCTAAACAGTGTTTCTGAGCATAACTTGTGGCAAAAGTGCAACTTTTGAAGAATGAACTGAAAACTCATATTTTGTTCCAAAACAGTGTTTGGATGTGATAACAAGCTGTTTTATCATATTTGTAATGTTACACATGCATTTCCAAACAAGTAGTAAGTCTTGTATTAAGGCGTTCAAAACAGCGTTTGCTGGCGCTGTAAGCGCTCTAAACAGTGTTTCTGAGCATAACTTGTGGCAAAAGTGCAACTTTTGAAGAATGAACTGAAAACTCATATTTTGTTCCAAAACAGTGTTTGGATGTGATAACAAGCTGTTTTATCATGTTTGTAATGTTACACATGCATTTTCAAACAAGTAGTAAGTCTTGTATTAAGGCGTTCAAAACAGCGTTTGCTGGCGCTGTAAGCGCTCTAAACAGTGTTTCTGAGCATAACTTGGAGCAAAAGTGCAACTTTTGAAGAAAGAACTGAAAACTCATATTTTGAATGAAAACAGTGTTTGGATGTGATAACAAGCTGTTTTATCATGTTTGTAATGTTACACATGCATTTCCTAACAAGTAGTAAGGCTTGCATTAAGGCGTTCAAAACAGCGATTTCTGGCGTTGTAAGAGCTCTAAACAGTGTTTCTGAGCATAACTTGGGGCAAAAGTGCAACTTTTCAAGAATGAAAAGAAAACTCATATTTTGAATGAAAACAGTGTTTGGATGTGATAACAAGCTGTTTTATCATGTTTGTAATGTTACACATCCATTTCCATACAAGTAGTAAGTCTTGTATTAAGGCGTTCAAAACAGCGTTTGCTGGCGCTGTAAGCGCTCTAAACATTGTTTCTGAGCTTAACTTGTGGCAAAAGTGCAACTTTTGAAGAATGAACTGAAAACTCATATTTTGTTCCAAAACAGTGTTTGGATGTGATAACAAGCTGTTTTATCATGTTTGTAATGTTACACATCCATTTCCATACAAGTAGTAAGTCTTGTATTAAGGCGTTCAAAACAGCGTTTGCTGGCGCTGTAAGCGCTCTAAACAGTGTTTCTGAGCATAACTTGGAGCAAAAGTGCAACTTTTGAAGAATGAACTGAAAACTCATATTTTGTTCCAAAACAGTGTTTGGATGTGATAACAAGCTGTTTTATCATGTTTGTAATGTTACACATGCATTTCCATACAAGTAGTAAGTCTTGTATTAAGGCGTTCAAAACAGCGTTTGCTGGCGCTGTAAGCGCTCTAAACAGTGTTTCTGAGCATAACTTGTGGCAAAAGTGCAACTTTTGAAGAATGAACTGAAAACTCATATTCTGTTCCAAAACAGTGTTTGGATGTGATAACAAGCTGTTTTATCATGTTTGTAATGTTACACATGCATTTCCAAACAAGTAGTAAGTCTTGTATTAAGGCGTTCAAAACAGCGTTTGCTGGCGCTGTAAGCGCTCTAAACAGTGTTTCTGAGCATAACTTGTGGCAAAAGTGCAACTTTTGAAGAATGAACTGAAAACTCATATTTTGTTCCAAAACAGTGTTTGGATGTGATAACAAGCTGTTTTATCATATTTGTAATGTTACACATGCATTTCCAAACAAGTAGTAAGTCTTGTATTAAGGCGTTCAAAACAGCGTTTGCTGGCGCTGTAAGCGCTCTAAACAGTGTTTCTGAGCATAACTTGTGGCAAAAGTGCAACTTTTGAAGAATGAACTGAAAACTCATATTCTGTTCCAAAACAGTGTTTGGATGTGATAACAAGCTGTTTTATCATGTTTGTAATGTTACACATGCATTTCCAAACAAGTAGTAAGTCTTGTATTAAGGCGTTCAAAACAGCGTTTGCTGGCGCTGTAAGCGCTCTAAACAGTGTTTCTGAGCATAACTTGTCGCAAAAGTGCAACTTTTGAAGAATGAACTGAAAACTCATATTTTGTTCCAAAACAGTGTTTGGATGTGATAACAAGCTGTTTTATCATATTTGTAATGTTACACATGCATTTCCAAACAAGTAGTAAGTCTTGTATTAAGGCGTTCAAAACAGCGTTTGCTGGCGCTGTAAGCGCTCTAAACAGTGTTTCTGAGCATAACTTGGAGCAAAAGTGCAACTTTTGAAGAATGAACTGAAAACTCATATTTTGTTTCAAAACAGTGTTTGGATGTGATAACAAGCTGTTTTATCATGTTTGTAATGTTACACATGCATTTTCAAACAAGTAGTAAGTCTTGTATTAAGGCGTTCAAAACAGCGTTTGCTGGCGCTGTAAGCGCTCTAAACAGTGTTTCTGAGCATAACTTGGAGCAAAAGTGCAACTTTTGAAGAAAGAACTGAAAACTCATATTTTGAATGAAAACAGTGTTTGGATGTGATAACAAGCTGTTTTATCATGTTTGTAATGTTACACATGCATTTCCTAACAAGTAGTAAGGCTTGCATTAAGGCGTTCAAAACAGCGATTTCTGGCGTTGTAAGAGCTCTAAACAGTGTTTCTGAGCATAACTTGGGGCAAAAGTGCAACTTTTCAAGAATGAAAAGAAAACTCATATTTTGAATGAAAACAGTGTTTGGATGTGATAACAAGCTGTTTTATCATGTTTGTAATGTTACACATCCATTTCCATACAAGTAGTAAGTCTTGTATTAAGGCGTTCAAAACAGCGTTTGCTGGCGCTGTAAGCGCTCTAAACATTGTTTCTGAGCTTAACTTGTGGCAAAAGTGCAACTTTTGAAGAATGAACTGAAAACTCATATTTTGTTCCAAAACAGTGTTTGGATGTGATAACAAGCTGTTTTATCATGTTTGTAATGTTACACATCCATTTCCATACAAGTAGTAAGTCTTGTATTAAGGCGTTCAAAACAGCGTTTGCTGGCGCTGTAAGCGCTCTAAACAGTGTTTCTGAGCATAACTTGGAGCAAAAGTGCAACTTTTGAAGAATGAACTGAAAACTCATATTTTGTTCCAAAACAGTGTTTGGATGTGATAACAAGCTGTTTTATCATGTTTGTAATGTTACACATGCATTTCCATACAAGTAGTAAGTCTTGTATTAAGGCGTTCAAAACAGCGTTTGCTGGCGCTGTAAGCGCTCTAAACAGTGTTTCTGAGCATAACTTGTGGCAAAAGTGCAACTTTTGAAGAATGAACTGAAAACTCATATTCTGTTCCAAAACAGTGTTTGGATGTGATAACAAGCTGTTTTATCATGTTTGTAATGTTACACATGCATTTCCAAACAAGTAGTAAGTCTTGTATTAAGGCGTTCAAAACAGCGTTTGCTGGCGCTGTAAGCGCTCTAAACAGTGTTTCTGAGCATAACTTGTGGAAAAGTGCAACTTTTGAAGAATGAACTGAAAACTCATATTTTGTTCCAAAACAGTGTTTGGATGTGATAACAAGCTGTTTTATCATGTTTGTAATGTTACACATGCATTTCCTAACAAGTAGTAAGGCTTGCATTAAGGCGTTCAAAACAGCGTTTTCTGGCGTTGTAAGAGCTCTAAACAGTGTTTCTGAGCATAACTTGGGGCAAAAGTGCAACTTTTCAAGAATTAAAAGAAAACTCATATTTTGAATGAAAACAGTGTTTGGATGTGATAACAAGCTGTTTTATCATGTTTGTAATGTTACACATCCATTTCCATACAAGTAGTAAGTCTTGTATTAAGGCGTTCAAACCAGCGTTTGCTGGCGCTGTAAGCGCTCTAAACAGTGTTTCTGAGCATAACTTGTGGCAAAAGTGCAACTTTTGAAGAATGAACTGAAAACTCATATTTTGTTCCAAAACAGTGTTTGGATGTGATAACAAGCTGTTTTATCATGTTTGTAATGTTACACATCCATTTCCATACAAGTAGTAAGTCTTGTATTAAGGCGTTCAAAACAGCGTTTGCTGGCGCTGTAAGCGCTCTAAACAGTGTTTCTGAGCATAACTTGGAGCAAAAGTGCAACTTTTGAAGAATGAACTGAAAACTCATATTTTGTTCCAAAACAGTGTTTGGATGTGATAAGCTGTTTTATCATGTTTGTAATGTTACACATGCATTTCCTAACAAGTAGTAAGGCTTGCATTAAGGCGTTCAAAACAGCGTTTTCTGGCGTTGTAAGAGCTCTAAACAGTGTTTCTGAGCATAACTTGTGGCAAAAGTGCAACTTTCGAAGAATGAACTGAAAACTCATATTTTGTTCCAAAACAGTGTTTGGATGTGATAACAAGCTGTTTTATCATGTTTGTAATGTTACACATGCATTTCCAAACAAGTAGTAAGTCTTGTATTAAGGCGTTCAAAACAGCGTTTGCTGGCGCTGTAAGCGCTCTAAACAGTGTTTCTGAGCTTAACTTGTGGCAAAAGTGCAACTTTTGAAGAATGAACTGAAAACTCATATTTTGTTCCAAAACAGTGTTTGGATGTGATAACAAGCTGTTTTATCATGTTTGTAATGTTACACATCCATTTCCATACAAGTAGTAAGTCTTGTATTAAGGCGTTCAAAACAGCGTTTGCTGGCGCTGTAAGCGCTCTAAACAGTTTTTCTGAGCATAACTTGGAGCAAAAGTGCAACTTTTGAAGAATGAACTGAAAACTCATATTTTGTTCCAAAACAGTGTTTGGATGTGATAACAAGCTGTTTTATCATGTTTGTAATGTTACACATGCATTTCCATACAAGTAGTAAGTCTTGTATTAAGGCGTTCAAAACAGCGTTTGCTGGCGCTGTAAGCGCTCTAAACAGTGTTTCTGAGCATAACTTGTGGCAAAAGTGCAACTTTTGAAGAATGAACTGAAAACTCATATTTTGTTCCAAAACAGTGTTTGGATGTGATAACAAGCTGTTTTATCATGTTTGTAATGTTACACATGCATTTCCATACAAGTAGTAAGTCTTGTATTAAGGCGTTCAAAACAGCGTTTGCTGGCGCTGTAAGCGCTCTAAACAGTGTTTCTGAGCATAACTTGTGGCAAAAGTGCAACTTTTGAAGAATGAACTGAAAACTCATATTTTGTTCCAAAACAGTGTTTGGATGTGATAACAAGCTGTTTTATCATGTTTGTAATGTTACACATGCATTTCCATACAAGTAGTAAGTCTTGTATCAAGGCGTTCAAAACAGCGTTTGCTGGCGCTGTAAGCGCTCTAAACAGTGTTTCTGAGCATAACTTGTGGCAAAAGTGCAACTTTTGAAGAATGAACTGAAAACTCATATTCTGTTCCAAAACAGTGTTTGGATGTGATAACAAGCTGTTTTATCATGTTTGTAATGTTACACATCCATTTCCATACAAGTAGTAAGTCTTGTATTAAGGCGTTCAAAACAGCGTTTGCTGGCGCTGTAAGCGCTCTAAACAGTTTTTCTGAGCATAACTTGGAGCAAAAGTGCAACTTTTGAAGAATGAACTGAAAACTCATATTTTGTTCCAAAACAGTGTTTGGATGTGATAACAAGCTGTTTTATCATGTTTGTAATGTTACACATGCATTTCCATACAAGTAGTAAGTCTTGTATTAAGGCGTTCAAAACAGCGTTTGCTGGCGCTGTAAGCGCTCTAAACAGTGTTTCTGAGCATAACTTGTGGCAAAAGTGCAACTTTTGAAGAATGAACTGAAAACTCATATTTTGTTCCAAAACAGTGTTTGGATGTGATAACAAGCTGTTTTATCATGTTTGTAATGTTACACATGCATTTCCATACAAGTAGTAAGTCTTGTATTAAGGCGTTCAAAACAGCGTTTGCTGGCGCTGTAAGCGCTCTAAACAGTGTTTCTGAGCATAACTTGTGGCAAAAGTGCAACTTTTGAAGAATGAACTGAAAACTCATATTTTGTTCCAAAACAGTGTTTGGATGTGATAACAAGCTGTTTTATCATGTTTGTAATGTTACACATGCATTTCCATACAAGTAGTAAGTCTTGTATTAAGGCGTTCAAAACAGCGTTTGCTGGAGCTGTAAGCGCTCTAAACAGTGTTTCTGAGCATAACTTGTGGCAAAAGTGCAACTTTTGAAGAATGAACTGAAAACTCATATTCTGTTCCAAAACAGTGTTTGGATGTGATAACAAGCTGTTTTATCATGTTTGTAATGTTACACATGCATTTCCAAACAAGTAGTAAGTCTTGTATTAAGGCGTTCAAAACAGCGTTTGCTGGCGCTGTAAGCGCTCTAAACAGTGTTTCTGAGCATAACTTGTGGAAAAGTGCAACTTTTGAAGAATGAACTGAAAACTCATATTTTGTTCCAAAACAGTGTTTGGATGTGATAACAAGCTGTTTTATCATGTTTGTAATGTTACACATGCATTTCCAAACAAGTAGTAAGGCTTGCATTAAGGCGTTCAAAACAGCGTTTGCTGGCGTTGTAAGAGCTCTAAACAGTGTTTCTGAGCATAACTTGGGGCAAAAGTGCAACTTTTCAAGAATGAAAAGAAAACTCATATTTTGAATGAAAACAGTGTTTGGATGTGATAACAAGCTGTTTTATCATGTTTGTAATGTTACACATCCATTTCCATACAAGTAGTAAGTCTTGTATTAAGGCGTTCAAAACAGCGTTTGCTGGCGCTGTAAGCGCTCTAAACAGTGTTTCTGAGCATAACTTGTGGCAAAAGTGCAACTTTTGAAGAATGAACTGAAAACTCATATTTTGTTCCAAAACAGTGTTTGGATGTGATAACAAGCTGTTTTATCATGTTTGTAATGTTACACATGCATTTCCAAACAAGTAGTAAGTCTTGTATTAAGGCGTTCAAAACAGCGTTTGCTGGCGCTGTAAGCGCTCTAAACAGTGTTTCTGAGCATAACTTGTGGCAAAAGTGCAACTTTTGAAGAATGAACTGAAAACTCATATTTTGTTCCAAAACAGTGTTTGGATGTGATAACAAGCTGTTTTATCATGTTTGTAATGTTACACATCCATTTCCATACAAGTAGTAAGTCTTGTATTAAGGCGTTCAAAACAGCGTTTGCTGGCGCTGTAAGCGCTCTAAACAGTGTTTCTGAGCATAACTTGGAGCAAAAGTGCAACTTTTGAAGAATGAACTGAAAACTCATATTTTGTTCCAAAACAGTGTTTGGATGTGATAACAAGCTGTTTTATCATGTTTGTAATGTTACACATGCATTTCCTAACAAGTAGTAAGGCTTGCATTAAGGCGTTCAAAACAGCGTTTTCTGGCGTTGTAAGAGCTCTAAACAGTGTTTCTGAGCATAACTTGTGGCAAAAGTGCAACTTTCGAAGAATGAACTGAAAACTCATATTTTGTTCCAAAACAGTGTTTGGATGTGATAACAAGCTGTTTTATCATGTTTGTAATGTTACACATGCATTTCCAAACAAGTAGTAAGTCTTGTATTAAGGCGTTCAAAACAGCGTTTGCTGGCGCTGTAAGCGCTCTAAACAGTGTTTCTGAGCATAACTTGTGGCAAAAGTGCAACTTTTGAAGAATGAACTGAAAACTCATATTTTGTTCCAAAACAGTGTTTGGATGTGATAACAAGCTGTTTTATCATGTTTGTAATGTTACACATGCATTTCCAAACAAGTAGTAAGTCTTGTATTAAGGCGTTCAAAACAGCGTTTGCTGGCGCTGTAAGCGCTCTAAACAGTGTTTCTGAGCATAACTTGTGGCAAAAGTGCAACTTTTGAAGAATGAACTGAAAACTCATATTTTGTTCCAAAACAGTGTTTGGATGTGATAACAAGCTGTTTTATCATGTTTGTAATGTTACACATCCATTTCCATACAAGTAGTAAGTCTTGTATTAAGGCGTTCAAAACAGCGTTTGCTGGCGCTGTAAGCGCTCTAAACAGTGTTTCTGAGCATATCTTGGAGCAAAAGTGCAACTTTTGAAGAATGAACTGAAAACTCATATTTTGTTCCAAAACAGTGTTTGGATGTGATAACAAGCTGTTTTATCATGTTTGTAATGTTACACATCCATTTCCATACAAGTAGTAAGTCTTGTATTAAGGCGTTCAAAACAGCGTTTGCTGGCGCTGTAAGCGCTCTAAACATTGTTTCTGAGCTTAACTTGTGGCAAAAGTGCAACTTTTGAAGAATGAACTGAAAACTCATATTTTGTTCCAAAACAGTGTTTGGATGTGATAACAAGCTGTTTTATCATGTTTGTAATGTTACACATGCATTTCCAAACAAGTAGTAAGTCTTGTATTAAGGCGTTCAAAACAGCGTTTGCTGGCGCTGTAAGCGCTCTAAACAGTGTTTCTGAGCATAACTTGTGGCAAAAGTGCAACTTTTGAAGAATGAACTGAAAACTCATATTTTGTTCCAAAACAGTGTTTGGATGTGATAACAAGCTGTTTTATCATGTTTGTAATGTTACACATCCATTTCCATACAAGTAGTAAGTCTTGTATTAAGGCGTTCAAAACAGCGTTTGCTGGCGCTGTAAGCGCTCTAAACAGTGTTTCTGAGCATATCTTGGAGCAAAAGTGCAACTTTTGAAGAATGAACTGAAAACTCATATTTTGTTCCAAAACAGTGTTTGGATGTGATAACAAGCTGTTTTATCATGTTTGTAATGTTACACATCCATTTCCATACAAGTAGTAAGTCTTGTATTAAGGCGTTCAAAACAGCGTTTGCTGGCGCTGTAAGCGCTCTAAACAGTGTTTCTGAGCATAACTTGTGGCAAAAGTGCAACTTTTGAAGAATGAACTGAAAACTCATATTTTGTTCCAAAACAGTGTTTGGATGTGATAACAAGCTGTTTTATCATGTTTGTAATGTTACACATCCATTTCCATACAAGTAGTAAGTCTTGTATTAAGGCGTTCAAAACAGCGTTTGCTGGCGCTGTAAGCGCTCTAAACAGTGTTTCTGAGCATAACTTGGGGCAAAAGTGCAACTTTTCAAGAATGAAAAGAAAACTCATATTTTGAATGAAAACAGTGTTTGGATGTGATAACAAGCTGTTTTATCATGTTTGTAATGTTACACATCCATTTCCATACAAGTAGTAAGTCTTGTATTAAGGCGTTCAAAACAGCGTTTGCTGGCGCTGTAAGCGCTCTAAACATTGTTTCTGAGCTTAACTTGTGGCAAAAGTGCAACTTTTGAAGAATGAACTGAAAACTCATATTTTGTTCCAAAACAGTGTTTGGATGTGATAACAAGCTGTTTTATCATGTTTGTAATGTTACACATCCATTTCCATACAAGTAGTAAGTCTTGTATTAAGGCGTTCAAAACAGCGTTTGCTGGCGCTGTAAGCGCTCTAAACAGTGTTTCTGAGCATAACTTGGAGCAAAAGTGCAACTTTTGAAGAATGAACTGAAAACTCATATTTTGTTCCAAAACAGTGTTTGGATGTGATAACAAGCTGTTTTATCATGTTTGTAATGTTACACATGCATTTCCATACAAGTAGTAAGTCTTGTATTAAGGCGTTCAAAACAGCGTTTGCTGGCGCTGTAAGCGCTCTAAACAGTGTTTCTGAGCATAACTTGTGGCAAAAGTGCAACTTTTGAAGAATGAACTGAAAACTCATATTTTGTTCCAAAACAGTGTTTGGATGTGATAACAAGCTGTTTTATCATGTTTGTAATGTTACACATGCATTTCCATACAAGTAGTAAGTCTTGTATTAAGGCGTTCAAAACAGCGTTTGCTGGCGCTGTAAGCGCTCTAAACAGTGTTTCTGAGCATAACTTGTGGCAAAAGTGCAACTTTTGAAGAATGAACTGAAAACTCATATTCTGTTCCAAAACAGTGTTTGGATGTGATAACAAGCTGTTTTATCATGTTTGTAATGTTACACATGCATTTCCAAACAAGTAGTAAGTCTTGTATTAAGGCGTTCAAAACAGCGTTTGCTGGCGCTGTAAGCGCTCTAAACAGTGTTTCTGAGCATAACTTGTGGAAAAGTGCAACTTTTGAAGAATGAACTGAAAACTCATATTTTGTTCCAAAACAGTGTTTGGATGTGATAACAAGCTGTTTTATCATGTTTGTAATGTTACACATCCATTTCCATACAAGTAGTAAGTCTTGTATTAAGGCGTTCAAAACAGCGTTTGCTGGCGCTGTAAGCGCTCTAAACAGTGTTTCTGAGCATAACTTGGAGCAAAAGTGCAACTTTTGAAGAATGAACTGAAAACTCATATTTTGTTCCAAAACAGTGTTTGGATGTGATAACAAGCTGTTTTATCATGTTTGTAATGTTACACATGCATTTCCTAACAAGTAGTAAGGCTTGCATTAAGGCGTTCAAAACAGCGTTTTCTGGCGTTGTAAGAGCTCTAAACAGTGTTTCTGAGCATAACTTGTGGCAAAAGTGCAACTTTCGAAGAATGAACTGAAAACTCATATTTTGTTCCAAAACAGTGTTTGGATGTGATAACAAGCTGTTTTATCATGTTTGTAATGTTACACATGCATTTCCAAACAAGTAGTAAGTCTTGTATTAAGGCGTTCAAAACAGCGTTTGCTGGCGCTGTAAGCGCTCTAAACAGTGTTTCTGAGCATAACTTGTGGCAAAAGTGCAACTTTTGAAGAATGAACTGAAAACTCATATTTTGTTCCAAAACAGTGTTTGGATGTGATAACAAGCTGTTTTATCATGTTTGTAATGTTACACATGCATTTCCAAACAAGTAGTAAGTCTTGTATTAAGGCGTTCAAAACAGCGTTTGCTGGCGCTGTAAGCGCTCTAAACAGTGTTTCTGAGCATAACTTGTGGCAAAAGTGCAACTTTTGAAGAATGAACTGAAAACTCATATTTTGTTCCAAAACAGTGTTTGGATGTGATAACAAGCTGTTTTATCATGTTTGTAATGTTACACATCCATTTCCATACAAGTAGTAAGTCTTGTATTAAGGCGTTCAAAACAGCGTTTGCTGGCGCTGTAAGCGCTCTAAACAGTGTTTCTGAGCATATCTTGGAGCAAAAGTGCAACTTTTGAAGAATGAACTGAAAACTCATATTTTGTTCCAAAACAGTGTTTGGATGTGATAACAAGCTGTTTTATCATGTTTGTAATGTTACACATCCATTTCCATACAAGTAGTAAGTCTTGTATTAAGGCGTTCAAAACAGCGTTTGCTGGCGCTGTAAGCGCTCTAAACATTGTTTCTGAGCTTAACTTGTGGCAAAAGTGCAACTTTTGAAGAATGAACTGAAAACTCATATTTTGTTCCAAAACAGTGTTTGGATGTGATAACAAGCTGTTTTATCATGTTTGTAATGTTACACATGCATTTCCAAACAAGTAGTAAGTCTTGTATTAAGGCGTTCAAAACAGCGTTTGCTGGCGCTGTAAGCGCTCTAAACAGTGTTTCTGAGCATAACTTGTGGCAAAAGTGCAACTTTTGAAGAATGAACTGAAAACTCATATTTTGTTCCAAAACAGTGTTTGGATGTGATAACAAGCTGTTTTATCATGTTTGTAATGTTACACATCCATTTCCATACAAGTAGTAAGTCTTGTATTAAGGCGTTCAAAACAGCGTTTGCTGGCGCTGTAAGCGCTCTAAACAGTGTTTCTGAGCATATCTTGGAGCAAAAGTGCAACTTTTGAAGAATGAACTGAAAACTCATATTTTGTTCCAAAACAGTGTTTGGATGTGATAACAAGCTGTTTTATCATGTTTGTAATGTTACACATCCATTTCCATACAAGTAGTAAGTCTTGTATTAAGGCGTTCAAAACAGCGTTTGCTGGCGCTGTAAGCGCTCTAAACAGTGTTTCTGAGCATAACTTGTGGCAAAAGTGCAACTTTTGAAGAATGAACTGAAAACTCATATTTTGTTCCAAAACAGTGTTTGGATGTGATAACAAGCTGTTTTATCATGTTTGTAATGTTACACATCCATTTCCATACAAGTAGTAAGTCTTGTATTAAGGCGTTCAAAACAGCGTTTGCTGGCGCTGTAAGCGCTCTAAACAGTGTTTCTGAGCATAACTTGGGGCAAAAGTGCAACTTTTCAAGAATGAAAAGAAAACTCATATTTTGAATGAAAACAGTGTTTGGATGTGATAACAAGCTGTTTTATCATGTTTGTAATGTTACACATCCATTTCCATACAAGTAGTAAGTCTTGTATTAAGGCGTTCAAAACAGCGTTTGCTGGCGCTGTAAGCGCTCTAAACATTGTTTCTGAGCTTAACTTGTGGCAAAAGTGCAACTTTTGAAGAATGAACTGAAAACTCATATTTTGTTCCAAAACAGTGTTTGGATGTGATAACAAGCTGTTTTATCATGTTTGTAATGTTACACATCCATTTCCATACAAGTAGTAAGTCTTGTATTAAGGCGTTCAAAACAGCGTTTGCTGGCGCTGTAAGCGCTCTAAACAGTGTTTCTGAGCATAACTTGGAGCAAAAGTGCAACTTTTGAAGAATGAACTGAAAACTCATATTTTGTTCCAAAACAGTGTTTGGATGTGATAACAAGCTGTTTTATCATGTTTGTAATGTTACACATGCATTTCCATACAAGTAGTAAGTCTTGTATTAAGGCGTTCAAAACAGCGTTTGCTGGCGCTGTAAGCGCTCTAAACAGTGTTTCTGAGCATAACTTGTGGCAAAAGTGCAACTTTTGAAGAATGAACTGAAAACTCATATTTTGTTCCAAAACAGTGTTTGGATGTGATAACAAGCTGTTTTATCATGTTTGTAATGTTACACATGCATTTCCATACAAGTAGTAAGTCTTGTATTAAGGCGTTCAAAACAGCGTTTGCTGGCGCTGTAAGCGCTCTAAACAGTGTTTCTGAGCATAACTTGTGGCAAAAGTGCAACTTTTGAAGAATGAACTGAAAACTCATATTCTGTTCCAAAACAGTGTTTGGATGTGATAACAAGCTGTTTTATCATGTTTGTAATGTTACACATCCATTTCCATACAAGTAGTAAGTCTTGTATTAAGGCGTTCAAAACAGCGTTTGCTGGCGCTGTAAGCGCTCTAAACAGTGTTTCTGAGCATAACTTGTGGCAAAAGTGCAACTTTTGAAGAATGAACTGAAAACTCATATTTTGTTCCAAAACAGTGTTTGGATGTGATAACAAGCTGTTTTATCATGTTTGTAATGTTACACATCCATTTCCATACAAGTAGTAAGTCTTGTATTAAGGCGTTCAAAACAGCGTTTGCTGGCGCTGTAAGCGCTCTAAACAGTGTTTCTGAGCATAACTTGGGGCAAAAGTGCAACTTTTCAAGAATGAAAAGAAAACTCATATTTTGAATGAAAACAGTGTTTGGATGTGATAACAAGCTGTTTTATCATGTTTGTAATGTTACACATCCATTTCCATACAAGTAGTAAGTCTTGTATTAAGGCGTTCAAAACAGCGTTTGCTGGCGCTGTAAGCGCTCTAAACATTGTTTCTGAGCTTAACTTGTGGCAAAAGTGCAACTTTTGAAGAATGAACTGAAAACTCATATTTTGTTCCAAAACAGTGTTTGGATGTGATAACAAGCTGTTTTATCATGTTTGTAATGTTACACATCCATTTCCATACAAGTAGTAAGTCTTGTATTAAGGCGTTCAAAACAGCGTTTGCTGGCGCTGTAAGCGCTCTAAACAGTGTTTCTGAGCATAACTTGGAGCAAAAGTGCAACTTTTGAAGAATGAACTGAAAACTCATATTTTGTTCCAAAACAGTGTTTGGATGTGATAACAAGCTGTTTTATCATGTTTGTAATGTTACACATGCATTTCCATACAAGTAGTAAGTCTTGTATTAAGGCGTTCAAAACAGCGTTTGCTGGCGCTGTAAGCGCTCTAAACAGTGTTTCTGAGCATAACTTGTGGCAAAAGTGCAACTTTTGAAGAATGAACTGAAAACTCATATTTTGTTCCAAAACAGTGTTTGGATGTGATAACAAGCTGTTTTATCATGTTTGTAATGTTACACATGCATTTCCATACAAGTAGTAAGTCTTGTATTAAGGCGTTCAAAACAGCGTTTGCTGGCGCTGTAAGCGCTCTAAACAGTGTTTCTGAGCATAACTTGTGGCAAAAGTGCAACTTTTGAAGAATGAACTGAAAACTCATATTCTGTTCCAAAACAGTGTTTGGATGTGATAACAAGCTGTTTTATCATGTTTGTAATGTTACACATGCATTTCCAAACAAGTAGTAAGTCTTGTATTAAGGCGTTCAAAACAGCGTTTGCTGGCGCTGTAAGCGCTCTAAACAGTGTTTCTGAGCATAACTTGTGGAAAAGTGCAACTTTTGAAGAATGAACTGAAAACTCATATTTTGTTCCAAAACAGTGTTTGGATGTGATAACAAGCTGTTTTATCATGTTTGTAATGTTACACATGCATTTCCTAACAAGTAGTAAGGCTTGCATTAAGGCGTTCAAAACAGCGATTTCTGGCGTTGTAAGAGCTCTAAACAGTGTTTCTGAGCATAACTTGGGGCAAAAGTGCAACTTTTCAAGAATGAAAAGAAAACTCATATTTTGAATGAAAACAGTGTTTGGATGTGATAACAAGCTGTTTTATCATGTTTGTAATGTTACACATCCATTTCCATACAAGTAGTAAGTCTTGTATTAAGGCGTTCAAAACAGCGTTTGCTGGCGCTGTAAGCGCTCTAAACAGTGTTTCTGAGCATAACTTGGAGCAAAAGTGCAACTTTTGAAGAATGAACTGAAAACTCATATTTTGTTCCAAAACAGTGTTTGGATGTGATAACAAGCTGTTTTATCATGTTTGTAATGTTACACATGCATTTCCTAACAAGTAGTAAGGCTTGCATTAAGGCGTTCAAAACAGCGTTTTCTGGCGTTGTAAGAGCTCTAAACAGTGTTTCTGAGCATAACTTGGGGCAAAAGTGCAACTTTTCAAGAATGAAAAGAAAACTCATATTTTGAATGAAAACAGTGTTTGGATGTGATAACAAGCTGTTTTATCATGTTTGTAATGTTACACATCCATTTCCATACAAGTAGTAAGTCTTGTATTAAGGCGTTCAAAACAGCGTTTGCTGGCGCTGTAAGCGCTCTAAACATTGTTTCTGAGCTTAACTTGTGGCAAAAGTGCAACTTTTGAAGAATGAACTGAAAACTCATATTTTGTTCCAAAACAGTGTTTGGATGTGATAACAAGCTGTTTTATCATGTTTGTAATGTTACACATCCATTTCCATACAAGTAGTAAGTCTTGTATTAAGGCGTTCAAAACAGCGTTTGCTGGCGCTGTAAGCGCTCTAAACAGTTTTTCTGAGCATAACTTGGAGCAAAAGTGCAACTTTTGAAGAATGAACTGAAAACTCATATTTTGTTCCAAAACAGTGTTTGGATGTGATAACAAGCTGTTTTATCATGTTTGTAATGTTACACATGCATTTCCATACAAGTAGTAAGTCTTGTATTAAGGCGTTCAAAACAGCGTTTGCTGGCGCTGTAAGCGCTCTAAACAGTGTTTCTGAGCATAACTTGTGGCAAAAGTGCAACTTTTGAAGAATGAACTGAAAACTCATATTTTGTTCCAAAACAGTGTTTGGATGTGATAACAAGCTGTTTTATCATGTTTGTAATGTTACACATGCATTTCCATACAAGTAGTAAGTCTTGTATTAAGGCGTTCAAAACAGCGTTTGCTGGCGCTGTAAGCGCTCTAAACAGTGTTTCTGAGCATAACTTGTGGCAAAAGTGCAACTTTTGAAGAATGAACTGAAAACTCATATTTTGTTCCAAAACAGTGTTTGGATGTGATAACAAGCTGTTTTATCATGTTTGTAATGTTACACATGCATTTCCATACAAGTAGTAAGTCTTGTATTAAGGCGTTCAAAACAGCGTTTGCTGGCGCTGTAAGCGCTCTAAACAGTGTTTCTGAGCATAACTTGTGGCAAAAGTGCAACTTTTGAAGAATGAACTGAAAACTCATATTCTGTTCCAAAACAGTGTTTGGATGTGATAACAAGCTGTTTTATCATGTTTGTAATGTTACACATGCATTTCCAAACAAGTAGTAAGTCTTGTATTAAGGCGTTCAAAACAGCGTTTGCTGGCGCTGTAAGCGCTCTAAACAGTGTTTCTGAGCATAACTTGTGGAAAAGTGCAACTTTTGAAGAATGAACTGAAAACTCATATTTTGTTCCAAAACAGTGTTTGGATGTGATAACAAGCTGTTTTATCATGTTTGTAATGTTACACATGCATTTCCAAACAAGTAGTAAGGCTTGCATTAAGGCGTTCAAAACAGCGTTTGCTGGCGTTGTAAGAGCTCTAAACAGTGTTTCTGAGCATAACTTGGGGCAAAAGTGCAACTTTTCAAGAATGAAAAGAAAACTCATATTTTGAATGAAAACAGTGTTTGGATGTGATAACAAGCTGTTTTATCATGTTTGTAATGTTACACATCCATTTCCATACAAGTAGTAAGTCTTGTATTAAGGCGTTCAAAACAGCGTTTGCTGGCGCTGTAAGCGCTCTAAACAGTGTTTCTGAGCATAACTTGGAGCAAAAGTGCAACTTTTGAAGAAAGAACTGAAAACTCATATTTTGTTCCAAAACAGTGTTTGGATGTGATAACAAGCTGTTTTATCATGTTTGTAATGTTACACATGCATTTCCTAACAAGTAGTAAGGCTTGCATTAAGGCGTTCAAAACAGCGATTTCTGGCGTTGTAAGAGCTCTAAACAGTGTTTCTGAGCATAACTTGGGGCAAAAGTGCAACTTTTCAAGAATGAAAAGAAAACTCATATTTTGAATGAAAACAGTGTTTGGATGTGATAACAAGCTGTTTTATCATGTTTGTAATGTTACACATCCATTTCCATACAAGTAGTAAGTCTTGTATTAAGGCGTTCAAAACAGCGTTTGCTGGCGCTGTAAGCGCTCTAAACAGTGTTTCTGAGCATAACTTGGAGCAAAAGTGCAACTTTTGAAGAATGAACTGAAAACTCATATTTTGTTCCAAAACAGTGTTTGGATGTGATAACAAGCTGTTTTATCATGTTTGTAATGTTACACATGCATTTCCAAACAAGTAGTAAGTCTTGTATTAAGGCGTTCAAAACAGCGTTTGCTGGCGCTGTAAGCGCTCTAAACAGTGTTTCTGAGCATAACTTGGAGCAAAAGTGCAACTTTTGAAGAATGAACTGAAAACTCATATTTTGTTCCAAAACAGTGTTTGGATGTGATAACAAGCTGTTTTATCATGTTTGTAATGTTACACATGCATTTCCTAACAAGTAGTAAGGCTTGCATTAAGGCGTTCAAAACAGCGTTTTCTGGCGTTGTAAGAGCTCTAAACAGTGTTTCTGAGCATAACTTGGGGCAAAAGTGCAACTTTTCAAGAATGAAAAGAAAACTCATATTTTGAATGAAAACAGTGTTTGGATGTGATAACAAGCTGTTTTATCATGTTTGTAATGTTACACATCCATTTCCATACAAGTAGTAAGTCTTGTATTAAGGCGTTCAAAACAGCGTTTGCTGGCGCTGTAAGCGCTCTAAACATTGTTTCTGAGCTTAACTTGTGGCAAAAGTGCAACTTTTGAAGAATGAACTGAAAACTCATATTTTGTTCCAAAACAGTGTTTGGATGTGATAACAAGCTGTTTTATCATGTTTGTAATGTTACACATCCATTTCCATACAAGTAGTAAGTCTTGTATTAAGGCGTTCAAAACAGCGTTTGCTGGCGCTGTAAGCGCTCTAAACAGTTTTTCTGAGCATAACTTGGAGCAAAAGTGCAACTTTTGAAGAATGAACTGAAAACTCATATTTTGTTCCAAAACAGTGTTTGGATGTGATAACAAGCTGTTTTATCATGTTTGTAATGTTACACATGCATTTCCATACAAGTAGTAAGTCTTGTATTAAGGCGTTCAAAACAGCGTTTGCTGGCGCTGTAAGCGCTCTAAACAGTGTTTCTGAGCATATCTTGTGGCAAAAGTGCAACTTTTGAAGAATGAACTGAAAACTCATATTTTGTTCCAAAACAGTGTTTGGATGTGATAACAAGCTGTTTTATCATGTTTGTAATGTTACACATGCATTTCCAAACAAGTAGTAAGGCTTGCATTAAGGCGTTCAAAACAGCGTTTGCTGGCGTTGTAAGAGCTCTAAACAGTGTTTCTGAGCATAACTTGGAGCAAAAGTGCAACTTTTGAAGAATGAACTGAAAACTCATATTTTGTTCCAAAACAGTGTTTGGATGTGATAACAAGCTGTTTTATCATGTTTGTAATGTTACACATGCATTTCCTAACAAGTAGTAAGGCTTGCATTAAGGCGTTCAAAACAGCGTTTTCTGGCGTTGTAAGAGCTCTAAACAGTGTTTCTGAGCATAACTTGGGGCAAAAGTGCAACTTTTCAAGAATGAAAAGAAAACTCATATTTTGAATGAAAACAGTGTTTGGATGTGATAACAAGCTGTTTTATCATGTTTGTAATGTTACACATCCATTTCCATACAAGTAGTAAGTCTTGTATTAAGGCGTTCAAAACAGCGTTTGCTGGCGCTGTAAGCGCTCTAAACAGTGTTTCTGAGCATAACTTGGAGCAAAAGTGCAACTTTTGAAGAATGAACTGAAAACTCATATTTTGTTCCAAAACAGTGTTTGGATGTGATAACAAGCTGTTTTATCATGTTTGTAATGTTACACATGCATTTCCATACAAGTAGTAAGTCTTGTATTAAGGCGTTCAAAACAGCGTTTGCTGGCGCTGTAAGCGCTCTAAACAGTGTTTCTGAGCATAACTTGTGGCAAAAGTGCAACTTTTGAAGAATGAACTGAAAACTCATATTTTGTTCCAAAACAGTGTTTGGATGTGATAACAAGCTGTTTTATCATGTTTGTAATGTTACACATGCATTTCCAAACAAGTAGTAAGGCTTGCATTAAGGCGTTCAAAACAGCGTTTGCTGGCGTTGTAAGAGCTCTAAACAGTGTTTCTGAGCACAACTTGGGGCAAAAGTGCAACTTTTCAAGAATGAAAAGAAAACTCATATTTTGAATGAAAACAGTGTTTGGATGTGATAACAAGCTGTTTTATCATGTTTGTAATGTTACACATCCATTTCCATACAAGTAGTAAGTCTTGTATTAAGGCGTTCAAAACAGCGTTTGCTGGCGCTGTAAGCGCTCTAAACAGTGTTTCTGAGCATAACTTGGAGCAAAAGTGCAACTTTTGAAGAATGAACTGAAAACTCATATTTTGTTCCAAAACAGTGTTTGGATGTGATAACAAGCTGTTTTATCATGTTTGTAATGTTACACATGCATTTCCATACAAGTAGTAAGTCTTGTATTAAGGCGTTCAAAACAGCGTTTGCTGGCGCTGTAAGCGCTCTAAACATTGTTTCTGAGCTTAACTTGTGGCAAAAGTGCAACTTTTGAAGAATGAACTGAAAACTCATATTTTGTTCCAAAACAGTGTTTGGATGTGATAACAAGCTGTTTTATCATGTTTGTAATGTTACACATCCATTT
Organism: Brachyhypopomus gauderio; assembly: GCF_052324685.1. Classification (NCBI taxonomy): domain Eukaryota; kingdom Metazoa; phylum Chordata; class Actinopteri; order Gymnotiformes; family Hypopomidae; genus Brachyhypopomus; species Brachyhypopomus gauderio. The sequence continues at coordinate 43,825 of NW_027507108.1, forward strand.
CCATACAAGTAGTAAGTCTTGTATTAAGGCGTTCAAAACAGCGTTTGCTGGCGCTGTAAGCGCTCTAAACAGTGTTTCTGAGCATAACTTGGAGCAAAAGTGCAACTTTTGAAGAATGAACTGAAAACTCATATTTTGTTCCAAAACAGTGTTTGGATGTGATAACAAGCTGTTTTATCATGTTTGTAATGTTACACATGCATTTCCATACAAGTAGTAAGTCTTGTATTAAGGCGTTCAAAACAGCGTTTGCTGGCGCTGTAAGCGCTCTAAACAGTGTTTCTGAGCATAACTTGTGGCAAAAGTGCAACTTTTGAAGAATGAACTGAAAACTCATATTCTGTTCCAAAACAGTGTTTGGATGTGATAACAAGCTGTTTTATCATGTTTGTAATGTTACACATGCATTTCCAAACAAGTAGTAAGTCTTGTATTAAGGCGTTCAAAACAGCGTTTGCTGGCGCTGTAAGCGCTCTAAACAGTGTTTCTGAGCATAACTTGTGGAAAAGTGCAACTTTTGAAGAATGAACTGAAAACTCATATTTTGTTCCAAAACAGTGTTTGGATGTGATAACAAGCTGTTTTATCATGTTTGTAATGTTACACATGCATTTCCTAACAAGTAGTAAGGCTTGCATTAAGGCGTTCAAAACAGCGTTTTCTGGCGTTGTAAGAGCTCTAAACAGTGTTTCTGAGCATAACTTGGGGCAAAAGTGCAACTTTTCAAGAATTAAAAGAAAACTCATATTTTGAATGAAAACAGTGTTTGGATGTGATAACAAGCTGTTTTATCATGTTTGTAATGTTACACATCCATTTCCATACAAGTAGTAAGTCTTGTATTAAGGCGTTCAAAACAGCGTTTGCTGGCGCTGTAAGCGCTCTAAACAGTGTTTCTGAGCATAACTTGTGGCAAAAGTGCAACTTTTGAAGAATGAACTGAAAACTCATATTTTGTTCCAAAACAGTGTTTGGATGTGATAACAAGCTGTTTTATCATGTTTGTAATGTTACACATCCATTTCCATACAAGTAGTAAGTCTTGTATTAAGGCGTTCAAAACAGCGTTTGCTGGCGCTGTAAGCGCTCTAAACAGTGTTTCTGAGCATAACTTGTGGCAAAAGTGCAACTTTTGAAGAATGAACTGAAAACTCATATTTTGTTCCAAAACAGTGTTTGGATGTGATAACAAGCTGTTTTATCATATTTGTAATGTTACACATGCATTTCCAAACAAGTAGTAAGTCTTGTATTAAGGCGTTCAAAACAGCGTTTGCTGGCGCTGTAAGCGCTCTAAACAGTGTTTCTGAGCATAACTTGTGGCAAAAGTGCAACTTTTGAAGAATGAACTGAAAACTCATATTTTGTTCCAAAACAGTGTTTGGATGTGATAACAAGCTGTTTTATCATGTTTGTAATGTTACACATGCATTTTCAAACAAGTAGTAAGTCTTGTATTAAGGCGTTCAAAACAGCGTTTGCTGGCGCTGTAAGCGCTCTAAACAGTGTTTCTGAGCATAACTTGGAGCAAAAGTGCAACTTTTGAAGAAAGAACTGAAAACTCATATTTTGAATGAAAACAGTGTTTGGATGTGATAACAAGCTGTTTTATCATGTTTGTAATGTTACACATGCATTTCCTAACAAGTAGTAAGGCTTGCATTAAGGCGTTCAAAACAGCGATTTCTGGCGTTGTAAGAGCTCTAAACAGTGTTTCTGAGCATAACTTGGGGCAAAAGTGCAACTTTTCAAGAATGAAAAGAAAACTCATATTTTGAATGAAAACAGTGTTTGGATGTGATAACAAGCTGTTTTATCATGTTTGTAATGTTACACATCCATTTCCATACAAGTAGTAAGTCTTGTATTAAGGCGTTCAAAACAGCGTTTGCTGGCGCTGTAAGCGCTCTAAACATTGTTTCTGAGCTTAACTTGTGGCAAAAGTGCAACTTTTGAAGAATGAACTGAAAACTCATATTTTGTTCCAAAACAGTGTTTGGATGTGATAACAAGCTGTTTTATCATGTTTGTAATGTTACACATCCATTTCCATACAAGTAGTAAGTCTTGTATTAAGGCGTTCAAAACAGCGTTTGCTGGCGCTGTAAGCGCTCTAAACAGTGTTTCTGAGCATAACTTGGAGCAAAAGTGCAACTTTTGAAGAATGAACTGAAAACTCATATTTTGTTCCAAAACAGTGTTTGGATGTGATAACAAGCTGTTTTATCATGTTTGTAATGTTACACATGCATTTCCATACAAGTAGTAAGTCTTGTATTAAGGCGTTCAAAACAGCGTTTGCTGGCGCTGTAAGCGCTCTAAACAGTGTTTCTGAGCATAACTTGTGGCAAAAGTGCAACTTTTGAAGAATGAACTGAAAACTCATATTCTGTTCCAAAACAGTGTTTGGATGTGATAACAAGCTGTTTTATCATGTTTGTAATGTTACACATGCATTTCCAAACAAGTAGTAAGTCTTGTATTAAGGCGTTCAAAACAGCGTTTGCTGGCGCTGTAAGCGCTCTAAACAGTGTTTCTGAGCATAACTTGTGGCAAAAGTGCAACTTTTGAAGAATGAACTGAAAACTCATATTTTGTTCCAAAACAGTGTTTGGATGTGATAACAAGCTGTTTTATCATATTTGTAATGTTACACATGCATTTCCAAACAAGTAGTAAGTCTTGTATTAAGGCGTTCAAAACAGCGTTTGCTGGCGCTGTAAGCGCTCTAAACAGTGTTTCTGAGCATAACTTGTGGCAAAAGTGCAACTTTTGAAGAATGAACTGAAAACTCATATTCTGTTCCAAAACAGTGTTTGGATGTGATAACAAGCTGTTTTATCATGTTTGTAATGTTACACATGCATTTCCAAACAAGTAGTAAGTCTTGTATTAAGGCGTTCAAAACAGCGTTTGCTGGCGCTGTAAGCGCTCTAAACAGTGTTTCTGAGCATAACTTGTGGCAAAAGTGCAACTTTTGAAGAATGAACTGAAAACTCATATTTTGTTCCAAAACAGTGTTTGGATGTGATAACAAGCTGTTTTATCATATTTGTAATGTTACACATGCATTTCCAAACAAGTAGTAAGTCTTGTATTAAGGCGTTCAAAACAGCGTTTGCTGGCGCTGTAAGCGCTCTAAACAGTGTTTCTGAGCATAACTTGGAGCAAAAGTGCAACTTTTGAAGAATGAACTGAAAACTCATATTTTGTTTCAAAACAGTGTTTGGATGTGATAACAAGCTGTTTTATCATGTTTGTAATGTTACACATGCATTTTCAAACAAGTAGTAAGTCTTGTATTAAGGCGTTCAAAACAGCGTTTGCTGGCGCTGTAAGCGCTCTAAACAGTGTTTCTGAGCATAACTTGGAGCAAAAGTGCAACTTTTGAAGAAAGAACTGAAAACTCATATTTTGAATGAAAACAGTGTTTGGATGTGATAACAAGCTGTTTTATCATGTTTGTAATGTTACACATGCATTTCCTAACAAGTAGTAAGGCTTGCATTAAGGCGTTCAAAACAGCGATTTCTGGCGTTGTAAGAGCTCTAAACAGTGTTTCTGAGCATAACTTGGGGCAAAAGTGCAACTTTTCAAGAATGAAAAGAAAACTCATATTTTGAATGAAAACAGTGTTTGGATGTGATAACAAGCTGTTTTATCATGTTTGTAATGTTACACATCCATTTCCATACAAGTAGTAAGTCTTGTATTAAGGCGTTCAAAACAGCGTTTGCTGGCGCTGTAAGCGCTCTAAACATTGTTTCTGAGCTTAACTTGTGGCAAAAGTGCAACTTTTGAAGAATGAACTGAAAACTCATATTTTGTTCCAAAACAGTGTTTGGATGTGATAACAAGCTGTTTTATCATGTTTGTAATGTTACACATCCATTTCCATACAAGTAGTAAGTCTTGTATTAAGGCGTTCAAAACAGCGTTTGCTGGCGCTGTAAGCGCTCTAAACAGTGTTTCTGAGCATAACTTGGAGCAAAAGTGCAACTTTTGAAGAATGAACTGAAAACTCATATTTTGTTCCAAAACAGTGTTTGGATGTGATAACAAGCTGTTTTATCATGTTTGTAATGTTACACATGCATTTCCATACAAGTAGTAAGTCTTGTATTAAGGCGTTCAAAACAGCGTTTGCTGGCGCTGTAAGCGCTCTAAACAGTGTTTCTGAGCATAACTTGTGGCAAAAGTGCAACTTTTGAAGAATGAACTGAAAACTCATATTCTGTTCCAAAACAGTGTTTGGATGTGATAATAAGCTGTTTTATCATGTTTGTAATGTTACACATGCATTTCCAAACAAGTAGTAAGTCTTGTATTAAGGCGTTCAAAACAGCGTTTGCTGGCGCTGTAAGCGCTCTAAACAGTGTTTCTGAGCATAACTTGTGGAAAAGTGCAACTTTTGAAGAATGAACTGAAAACTCATATTTTGTTCCAAAACAGTGTTTGGATGTGATAACAAGCTGTTTTATCATGTTTGTAATGTTACACATGCATTTCCTAACAAGTAGTAAGGCTTGCATTAAGGCGTTCAAAACAGCGTTTTCTGGCGTTGTAAGAGCTCTAAACAGTGTTTCTGAGCATAACTTGGGGCAAAAGTGCAACTTTTCAAGAATTAAAAGAAAACTCATATTTTGAATGAAAACAGTGTTTGGATGTGATAACAAGCTGTTTTATCATGTTTGTAATGTTACACATCCATTTCCATACAAGTAGTAAGTCTTGTATTAAGGCGTTCAAAACAGCGTTTGCTGGCGCTGTAAGCGCTCTAAACAGTGTTTCTGAGCATAACTTGTGGCAAAAGTGCAACTTTTGAAGAATGAACTGAAAACTCATATTTTGTTCCAAAACAGTGTTTGGATGTGATAACAAGCTGTTTTATCATGTTTGTAATGTTACACATCCATTTCCATACAAGTAGTAAGTCTTGTATTAAGGCGTTCAAAACAGCGTTTGCTGGCGCTGTAAGCGCTCTAAACAGTGTTTCTGAGCATAACTTGGAGCAAAAGTGCAACTTTTGAAGAATGAACTGAAAACTCATATTTTGTTCCAAAACAGTGTTTGGATGTGATAACAAGCTGTTTTATCATGTTTGTAATGTTACACATGCATTTCCATACAAGTAGTAAGTCTTGTATTAAGGCGTTCAAAACAGCGTTTGCTGGCGCTGTAAGCGCTCTAAACAGTGTTTCTGAGCATAACTTGTGGCAAAAGTGCAACTTTTGAAGAATGAACTGAAAACTCATATTTTGTTCCAAAACAGTGTTTGGATGTGATAACAAGCTGTTTTATCATATTTGTAATGTTACACATGCATTTCCAAACAAGTAGTAAGTCTTGTATTAAGGCGTTCAAAACAGCGTTTGCTGGCGCTGTAAGCGCTCTAAACAGTGTTTCTGAGCATAACTTGTGGCAAAAGTGCAACTTTTGAAGAATGAACTGAAAACTCATATTTTGTTCCAAAACAGTGTTTGGATGTGATAACAAGCTGTTTTATCATGTTTGTAATGTTACACATGCATTTTCAAACAAGTAGTAAGTCTTGTATTAAGGCGTTCAAAACAGCGTTTGCTGGCGCTGTAAGCGCTCTAAACAGTGTTTCTGAGCATAACTTGGAGCAAAAGTGCAACTTTTGAAGAAAGAACTGAAAACTCATATTTTGAATGAAAACAGTGTTTGGATGTGATAACAAGCTGTTTTATCATGTTTGTAATGTTACACATGCATTTCCTAACAAGTAGTAAGGCTTGCATTAAGGCGTTCAAAACAGCGATTTCTGGCGTTGTAAGAGCTCTAAACAGTGTTTCTGAGCATAACTTGGGGCAAAAGTGCAACTTTTCAAGAATGAAAAGAAAACTCATATTTTGAATGAAAACAGTGTTTGGATGTGATAACAAGCTGTTTTATCATGTTTGTAATGTTACACATCCATTTCCATACAAGTAGTAAGTCTTGTATTAAGGCGTTCAAAACAGCGTTTGCTGGCGCTGTAAGCGCTCTAAACATTGTTTCTGAGCTTAACTTGTGGCAAAAGTGCAACTTTTGAAGAATGAACTGAAAACTCATATTTTGTTCCAAAACAGTGTTTGGATGTGATAACAAGCTGTTTTATCATGTTTGTAATGTTACACATCCATTTCCATACAAGTAGTAAGTCTTGTATTAAGGCGTTCAAAACAGCGTTTGCTGGCGCTGTAAGCGCTCTAAACAGTGTTTCTGAGCATAACTTGGAGCAAAAGTGCAACTTTTGAAGAATGAACTGAAAACTCATATTTTGTTCCAAAACAGTGTTTGGATGTGATAACAAGCTGTTTTATCATGTTTGTAATGTTACACATGCATTTCCATACAAGTAGTAAGTCTTGTATTAAGGCGTTCAAAACAGCGTTTGCTGGCGCTGTAAGCGCTCTAAACAGTGTTTCTGAGCATAACTTGTGGCAAAAGTGCAACTTTTGAAGAATGAACTGAAAACTCATATTCTGTTCCAAAACAGTGTTTGGATGTGATAACAAGCTGTTTTATCATGTTTGTAATGTTACACATGCATTTCCAAACAAGTAGTAAGTCTTGTATTAAGGCGTTCAAAACAGCGTTTGCTGGCGCTGTAAGCGCTCTAAACAGTGTTTCTGAGCATAACTTGTGGAAAAGTGCAACTTTTGAAGAATGAACTGAAAACTCATATTTTGTTCCAAAACAGTGTTTGGATGTGATAACAAGCTGTTTTATCATGTTTGTAATGTTACACATGCATTTCCTAACAAGTAGTAAGGCTTGCATTAAGGCGTTCAAAACAGCGTTTTCTGGCGTTGTAAGAGCTCTAAACAGTGTTTCTGAGCATAACTTGGGGCAAAAGTGCAACTTTTCAAGAATTAAAAGAAAACTCATATTTTGAATGAAAACAGTGTTTGGATGTGATAACAAGCTGTTTTAATCATGTTTGTAATGTTACACATCCATTTCCATACAAGTAGTAAGTCTTGTATTAAGGCGTTCAAAACAGCGTTTGCTGGCGCTGTAAGCGCTCTAAACAGTGTTTCTGAGCATAACTTGTGGCAAAAGTGCAACTTTTGAAGAATGAACTGAAAACTCATATTTTGTTCCAAAACAGTGTTTGGATGTGATAACAAGCTGTTTTATCATGTTTGTAATGTTACACATCCATTTCCATACAAGTAGTAAGTCTTGTATTAAGGCGTTCAAAACAGCGTTTGCTGGCGCTGTAAGCGCTCTAAACAGTGTTTCTGAGCATAACTTGGAGCAAAAGTGCAACTTTTGAAGAATGAACTGAAAACTCATATTTTGTTCCAAAACAGTGTTTGGATGTGATAACAAGCTGTTTTATCATGTTTGTAATGTTACACATGCATTTCCTAACAAGTAGTAAGGCTTGCATTAAGGCGTTCAAAACAGCGTTTTCTGGCGTTGTAAGAGCTCTAAACAGTGTTTCTGAGCATAACTTGTGGCAAAAGTGCAACTTTCGAAGAATGAACTGAAAACTCATATTTTGTTCCAAAACAGTGTTTGGATGTGATAACAAGCTGTTTTATCATGTTTGTAATGTTACACATGCATTTCCAAACAAGTAGTAAGTCTTGTATTAAGGCGTTCAAAACAGCGTTTGCTGGCGCTGTAAGCGCTCTAAACAGTGTTTCTGAGCATAACTTGTGGCAAAAGTGCAACTTTTGAAGAATGAACTGAAAACTCATATTTTGTTCCAAAACAGTGTTTGGATGTGATAACAAGCTGTTTTATCATGTTTGTAATGTTACACATGCATTTCCAAACAAGTAGTAAGTCTTGTATTAAGGCGTTCAAAACAGCGTTTGCTGGCGCTGTAAGCGCTCTAAACAGTGTTTCTGAGCATAACTTGTGGCAAAAGTGCAACTTTTGAAGAATGAACTGAAAACTCATATTTTGTTCCAAAACAGTGTTTGGATGTGATAACAAGCTGTTTTATCATGTTTGTAATGTTACACATCCATTTCCATACAAGTAGTAAGTCTTGTATTAAGGCGTTCAAAACAGCGTTTGCTGGCGCTGTAAGCGCTCTAAACAGTGTTTCTGAGCATATCTTGGAGCAAAAGTGCAACTTTTGAAGAATGAACTGAAAACTCATATTTTGTTCCAAAACAGTGTTTGGATGTGATAACAAGCTGTTTTATCATGTTTGTAATGTTACACATCCATTTCCATACAAGTAGTAAGTCTTGTATTAAGTCGTTCAAAACAGCGTTTGCTGGCGCTGTAAGCGCTCTAAACAGTGTTTCTGAGCATAACTTGTGGCAAAAGTGCAACTTTTGAAGAATGAACTGAAAACTCATATTTTGTTCCAAAACAGTGTTTGGATGTGATAACAAGCTGTTTTATCATGTTTGTAATGTTACACATCCATTTCCATACAAGTAGTAAGTCTTGTATTAAGGCGTTCAAAACAGCGTTTGCTGGCGCTGTAAGCGCTCTAAACAGTGTTTCTGAGCATAACTTGGGGCAAAAGTGCAACTTTTCAAGAATGAAAAGAAAACTCATATTTTGAATGAAAACAGTGTTTGGATGTGATAACAAGCTGTTTTATCATGTTTGTAATGTTACACATCCATTTCCATACAAGTAGTAAGTCTTGTATTAAGGCGTTCAAAACAGCGTTTGCTGGCGCTGTAAGCGCTCTAAACATTGTTTCTGAGCTTAACTTGTGGCAAAAGTGCAACTTTTGAAGAATGAACTGAAAACTCATATTTTGTTCCAAAACAGTGTTTGGATGTGATAACAAGCTGTTTTATCATGTTTGTAATGTTACACATGCATTTCCAAACAAGTAGTAAGTCTTGTATTAAGGCGTTCAAAACAGCGTTTGCTGGCGCTGTAAGCGCTCTAAACAGTGTTTCTGAGCATAACTTGTGGCAAAAGTGCAACTTTGAAGAATGAACTGAAAACTCATATTTTGTTCCAAAACAGTGTTTGGATGTGATAACAAGCTGTTTTATCATGTTTGTAATGTTACACATCCATTTCCATACAAGTAGTAAGTCTTGTATTAAGGCGTTCAAAACAGCGTTTGCTGGCGCTGTAAGCGCTCTAAACAGTGTTTCTGAGCATATCTTGGAGCAAAAGTGCAACTTTTGAAGAATGAACTGAAAACTCATATTTTGTTCCAAAACAGTGTTTGGATGTGATAACAAGCTGTTTTATCATGTTTGTAATGTTACACATCCATTTCCATACAAGTAGTAAGTCTTGTATTAAGGCGTTCAAAACAGCGTTTGCTGGCGCTGTAAGCGCTCTAAACAGTGTTTCTGAGCATAACTTGTGGCAAAAGTGCAACTTTTGAAGAATGAACTGAAACTCATATTTTGTTCCAAAACAGTGTTTGGATGTGATAACAAGCTGTTTTATCATGTTTGTAATGTTACACATCCATTTCCATACAAGTAGTAAGTCTTGTATTAAGGCGTTCCAAACAGCGTTTGCTGGCGCTGTAAGCGCTCTAAACAGTGTTTCTGAGCATAACTTGGGGCAAAAGTGCAACTTTTCAAGAATGAAAAGAAAACTCATATTTTGAATGAAAACAGTGTTTGGATGTGATAACAAGCTGTTTTATCATGTTTGTAATGTTACACATCCATTTCCATACAAGTAGTAAGTCTTGTATTAAGGCGTTCAAAACAGCGTTTGCTGGCGCTGTAAGCGCTCTAAACATTGTTTCTGAGCTTAACTTGTGGCAAAAGTGCAACTTTTGAAGAATGAACTGAAAACTCATATTTTGTTCCAAAACAGTGTTTGGATGTGATAACAAGCTGTTTTATCATGTTTGTAATGTTACACATCCATTTCCATACAAGTAGTAAGTCTTGTATTAAGGCGTTCAAAACAGCGTTTGCTGGCGCTGTAAGCGCTCTAAACAGTGTTTCTGAGCATAACTTGGAGCAAAAGTGCAACTTTTGAAGAATGAACTGAAAACTCATATTTTGTTCCAAAAACAGTGTTTGGATGTGATAACAAGCTGTTTTATCATGTTTGTAATGTTACACAAGCATTTCCATACAAGTAGTAAGTCTTGTATTAAGGCGTTCAAAACAGCGTTTGCTGGCGCTGTAAGCGCTCTAAACAGTGTTTCTGAGCATAACTTGTGGCAAAAGTGCAACTTTTGAAGAATGAACTGAAAAACTCATATTTTGTTCCAAAACAGTGTTTGGATGTGATAACAAGCTGTTTTATCATGTTTGTAATGTTACACATGCATTTCCAAACAAGTAGTAAGGCTTGCATTAAGGCGTTCAAAACAGCGTTTGCTGGCGTTGTAAGAGCTCTAAACAGTGTTTCTGAGCATAACTTGGGGCAAAAGTGCAACTTTTCAAGAATGAAAAGAAAACTCATATTTTGAATGAAAACAGTGTTTGGATGTGATAACAAGCTGTTTTATCATGTTTGTAATGTTACACATCCATTTCCATACAAGTAGTAAGTCTTGTATTAAGGCGTTCAAAACAGCGTTTGCTGGCGCTGTAAGCGCTCTAAACAGTGTTTCTGAGCATAACTTGGAGCAAAAGTGCAACTTTTGAAGAATGAACTGAAAACTCATATTTTGTTCCAAAACAGTGTTTGGATGTGATAACAAGCTGTTTTTATCATGTTTGTAATGTTACACATGCATTTCCATACAAGTAGTAAGTCTTGTATTAAGGCGTTCAAAACAGCGTTTGCTGGCGCTGTAAGCGCTCTAAACAGTGTTTCTGAGCATAACTTGTGGCAAAAGTGCAACTTTTGAAGAATGAACTGAAAACTCATATTTTGTTCCAAAACAGTGTTTGGATGTGATAACAAGCTGTTTTATCATGTTTGTAATGTTACACATCCATTTCCATACAAGTAGTAAGTCTTGTATTAAGGCGTTCAAAACAGCGTTTGCTGGCGCTGTAAGCGCTCTAAACAGTGTTTCTGAGCATATCTTGGAGCAAAAGTGCAACTTTTGAAGAATGAACTGAAAACTCATATTTTGTTCCAAAACAGTGTTTGGATGTGATAACAAGCTGTTTTATCATGTTTGTAATGTTACACATCCATTTCCATACAAGTAGTAAGTCTTGTATTAAGGCGTTCAAAACAGCGTTTGCTGGCGCTGTAAGCGCTCTAAACAGTGTTTCTGAGCATAACTTGTGGCAAAAGTGCAACTTTTGAAGAATGAACTGAAAACTCATATTTTGTTCCAAAACAGTGTTTGGATGTGATAACAAGCTGTTTTATCATGTTTGTAATGTTACACATCCATTTCCATACAAGTAGTAAGTCTTGTATTAAGGCGTTCAAAACAGCGTTTGCTGGCGCTGTAAGCGCTCTAAACAGTGTTTCTGAGCATAACTTGGGGCAAAAGTGCAACTTTTCAAGAATGAAAAGAAAACTCATATTTTGAATGAAAACAGTGTTTGGATGTGATAACAAGCTGTTTTATCATGTTTGTAATGTTACACATCCATTTCCATACAAGTAGTAAGTCTTGTATTAAGGCGTTCAAAACAGCGTTTGCTGGCGCTGTAAGCGCTCTAAACAGTGTTTCTGAGCATAACTTGGAGCAAAAGTGCAACTTTTGAAGAATGAACTGAAAACTCATATTTTGTTCCAAAACAGTGTTTGGATGTGATAACAAGCTGTTTTATCATGTTTGTAATGTTACACATGCATTTCCATACAAGTAGTAAGTCTTGTATTAAGGCGTTCAAAACAGCGTTTGCTGGCGCTGTAAGCGCTCTAAACAGTGTTTCTGAGTATAACTTGTGGCAAAAGTGCAACTTTTGAAGAATGAACTGAAAACTCATATTCTGTTCCAAAACAGTGTTTGGATGTGATAACAAGCTGTTTTATCATGTTTGTAATGTTACACATGCATTTCCAAACAAGTAGTAAGTCTTGTATTAAGGCGTTCAAAACAGCATTTGCTGGCGCTGTAAGCGCTCTAAACAGTGTTTCTGAGCATAACTTGTGGAAAAGTGCAACTTTTGAAGAATGAACTGAAAACTCATATTTTGTTCCAAAACAGTGTTTGGATGTGATAACAAGCTGTTTTATCATGTTTGTAATGTTACACATGCATTTCCTAACAAGTAGTAAGGCTTGCATTAAGGCGTTCAAAACAGCGTTTTCTGGCGTTGTAAGAGCTCTAAACAGTGTTTCTGAGCATAACTTGGGGCAAAAGTGCAACTTTTCAAGAATTAAAAGAAAACTCATATTTTGAATGAAAACAGTGTTTGGATGTGATAACAAGCTGTTTTATCATGTTTGTAATGTTACACATCCATTTCCATACAAGTAGTAAGTCTTGTATTAAGGCGTTCAAAACAGCGTTTGCTGGCGCTGTAAGCGCTCTAAACAGTGTTTCTGAGCATAACTTGTGGCAAAAGTGCAACTTTTGAAGAATTAACTGAAAACTCATATTTTGTTCCAAAACAGTGTTTGGATGTGATAACAAGCTGTTTTATCATGTTTGTAATGTTACACATCCATTTCCATACAAGTAGTAAGTCTTGTATTAAGGCGTTCAAAACAGCGTTTGCTGGCGCTGTAAGCGCTCTAAACAGTGTTTCTGAGCATAACTTGGAGCAAAAGTGCAACTTTTGAAGAATGAACTGAAAACTCATATTTTGTTCCAAAACAGTGTTTGGATGTGATAACAAGCTGTTTTATCATGTTTGTAATGTTACACATGCATTTCCATACAAGTAGTAAGTCTTGTATTAAGGCGTTCAAAACAGCGTTTGCTGGCGCTGTAAGCGCTCTAAACAGTGTTTCTGAGCATAACTTGTGGCAAAAGTGCAACTTTTGAAGAATGAACTGAAAACTCATATTCTGTTCCAAAACAGTGTTTGGATGTGATAACAAGCTGTTTTATCATGTTTGTAATGTTACACATGCATTTCCAAACAAGTAGTAAGTCTTGTATTAAGGCGTTCAAAACAGCGTTTGCTGGCGCTGTAAGCGCTCTAAACAGTGTTTCTGAGCATAACTTGTGGAAAAGTGCAACTTTTGAAGAATGAACTGAAAACTCATATTTTGTTCCAAAACAGTGTTTGGATGTGATAACAAGCTGTTTTATCATGTTTGTAATGTTACACATGCATTTCCTAACAAGTAGTAAGGCTTGCATTAAGGCGTTCAAAACAGCGTTTTCTGGCGTTGTAAGAGCTCTAAACAGTGTTTCTGAGCATAACTTGGGGCAAAAGTGCAACTTTTCAAGAATTAAAAGAAAACTCATATTTTGAATGAAAACAGTGTTTGGATGTGATAACAAGCTGTTTTATCATGTTTGTAATGTTACACATCCATTTCCATACAAGTAGTAAGTCTTGTATTAAGGCGTTCAAAACAGCGTTTGCTGGCGCTGTAAGCGCTCTAAACAGTGTTTCTGAGCATAACTTGTGGCAAAAGTGCAACTTTTGAAGAATGAACTGAAAACTCATATTTTGTTCCAAAACAGTGTTTGGATGTGATAACAAGCTGTTTTATCATGTTTGTAATGTTACACATCCATTTCCATACAAGTAGTAAGTCTTGTATTAAGGCGTTCAAAACAGCGTTTGCTGGCGCTGTAAGCGCTCTAAACAGTGTTTCTGAGCATAACTTGGAGCAAAAGTGCAACTTTTGAAGAATGAACTGAAAACTCATATTTTGTTCCAAAACAGTGTTTGGATGTGATAACAAGCTGTTTTATCATGTTTGTAATGTTACACATGCATTTCCTAACAAGTAGTAAGGCTTGCATTAAGGCGTTCAAAACAGCGTTTTCTGGCGTTGTAAGAGCTCTAAACAGTGTTTCTGAGCATAACTTGTGGCAAAAGTGCAACTTTCGAAGAATGAACTGAAAACTCATATTTTGTTCCAAAACAGTGTTTGGATGTGATAACAAGCTGTTTTATCATGTTTGTAATGTTACACATGCATTTCCAAACAAGTAGTAAGTCTTGTATTAAGGCGTTCAAAACAGCGTTTGCTGGCGCTGTAAGCGCTCTAAACAGTGTTTCTGAGCATAACTTGTGGCAAAAGTGCAACTTTTGAAGAATGAACTGAAAACTCATATTTTGTTCCAAAACAGTGTTTGGATGTGATAACAAGCTGTTTTATCATGTTTGTAATGTTACACATGCATTTCCAAACAAGTAGTAAGTCTTGTATTAAGGCGTTCAAAACAGCGTTTGCTGGCGCTGTAAGCGCTCTAAACAGTGTTTCTGAGCATAACTTGTGGCAAAAGTGCAACTTTTGAAGAATGAACTGAAAACTCATATTTTGTTCCAAAACAGTGTTTGGATGTGATAACAAGCTGTTTTATCATGTTTGTAATGTTACACATCCATTTCCATACAAGTAGTAAGTCTTGTATTAAGGCGTTCAAAACAGCGTTTGCTGGCGCTGTAAGCGCTCTAAACAGTGTTTCTGAGCATATCTTGGAGCAAAAGTGCAACTTTTGAAGAATGAACTGAAAACTCATATTTTGTTCCAAAACAGTGTTTGGATGTGATAACAAGCTGTTTTATCATGTTTGTAATGTTACACATCCATTTCCATACAAGTAGTAAGTCTTGTATTAAGTCGTTCAAAACAGCGTTTGCTGGCGCTGTAAGCGCTCTAAACAGTGTTTCTGAGCATAACTTGTGGCAAAAGTGCAACTTTTGAAGAATGAACTGAAAACTCATATTTTGTTCCAAAACAGTGTTTGGATGTGATAACAAGCTGTTTTATCATGTTTGTAATGTTACACATCCATTTCCATACAAGTAGTAAGTCTTGTATTAAGGCGTTCAAAACAGCGTTTGCTGGCGCTGTAAGCGCTCTAAACAGTGTTTCTGAGCATAACTTGGGGCAAAAGTGCAACTTTTCAAGAATGAAAAGAAAACTCATATTTTGAATGAAAACAGTGTTTGGATGTGATAACAAGCTGTTTTATCATGTTTGTAATGTTACACATCCATTTCCATACAAGTAGTAAGTCTTGTATTAAGGCGTTCAAAACAGCGTTTGCTGGCGCTGTAAGCGCTCTAAACATTGTTTCTGAGCTTAACTTGTGGCAAAAGTGCAACTTTTGAAGAATGAACTGAAAACTCATATTTTGTTCCAAAACAGTGTTTGGATGTGATAACAAGCTGTTTTATCATGTTTGTAATGTTACACATGCATTTCCAAACAAGTAGTAAGTCTTGTATTAAGGCGTTCAAAACAGCGTTTGCTGGCGCTGTAAGCGCTCTAAACAGTGTTTCTGAGCATAACTTGTGGCAAAAGTGCAACTTTTGAAGAATGAACTGAAAACTCATATTTTGTTCCAAAACAGTGTTTGGATGTGATAACAAGCTGTTTTATCATGTTTGTAATGTTACACATCCATTTCCATACAAGTAGTAAGTCTTGTATTAAGGCGTTCAAAACAGCGTTTGCTGGCGCTGTAAGCGCTCTAAACAGTGTTTCTGAGCATATCTTGGAGCAAAAGTGCAACTTTTGAAGAATGAACTGAAAACTCATATTTTGTTCCAAAACAGTGTTTGGATGTGATAACAAGCTGTTTTATCATGTTTGTAATGTTACACATCCATTTCCATACAAGTAGTAAGTCTTGTATTAAGGCGTTCAAAACAGCGTTTGCTGGCGCTGTAAGCGCTCTAAACAGTGTTTCTGAGCATAACTTGTGGCAAAAGTGCAACTTTTGAAGAATGAACTGAAAACTCATATTTTGTTCCAAAACAGTGTTTGGATGTGATAACAAGCTGTTTTATCATGTTTGTAATGTTACACATCCATTTCCATACAAGTAGTAAGTCTTGTATTAAGGCGTTCAAAACAGCGTTTGCTGGCGCTGTAAGCGCTCTAAACAGTGTTTCTGAGCATAACTTGGGGCAAAAGTGCAACTTTTCAAGAATGAAAAGAAAACTCATATTTTGAATGAAAACAGTGTTTGGATGTGATAACAAGCTGTTTTATCATGTTTGTAATGTTACACATCCATTTCCATACAAGTAGTAAGTCTTGTATTAAGGCGTTCAAAACAGCGTTTGCTGGCGCTGTAAGCGCTCTAAACAGTGTTTCTGAGCATAACTTGGAGCAAAAGTGCAACTTTTGAAGAATGAACTGAAAACTCATATTTTGTTCCAAAACAGTGTTTGGATGTGATAACAAGCTGTTTTATCATGTTTGTAATGTTACACATGCATTTCCATACAAGTAGTAAGTCTTGTATTAAGGCGTTCAAAACAGCGTTTGCTGGCGCTGTAAGCGCTCTAAACAGTGTTTCTGAGCATAACTTGTGGCAAAAGTGCAACTTTTGAAGAATGAACTGAAAACTCATATTCTGTTCCAAAACAGTGTTTGGATGTGATAACAAGCTGTTTTATCATGTTTGTAATGTTACACATGCATTTCCAAACAAGTAGTAAGTCTTGTATTAAGGCGTTCAAAACAGCGTTTGCTGGCGCTGTAAGCGCTCTAAACAGTGTTTCTGAGCATAACTTGTGGAAAAGTGCAACTTTTGAAGAATGAACTGAAAACTCATATTTTGTTCCAAAACAGTGTTTGGATGTGATAACAAGCTGTTTTATCATGTTTGTAATGTTACACATGCATTTCCTAACAAGTAGTAAGGCTTGCATTAAGGCGTTCAAAACAGCGTTTTCTGGCGTTGTAAGAGCTCTAAACAGTGTTTCTGAGCATAACTTGGGGCAAAAGTGCAACTTTTCAAGAATTAAAAGAAAACTCATATTTTGAATGAAAACAGTGTTTGGATGTGATAACAAGCTGTTTTATCATGTTTGTAATGTTACACATCCATTTCCATACAAGTAGTAAGTCTTGTATTAAGGCGTTCAAAACAGCGTTTGCTGGCGCTGTAAGCGCTCTAAACAGTGTTTCTGAGCATAACTTGTGGCAAAAGTGCAACTTTTGAAGAATTAACTGAAAACTCATATTTTGTTCCAAAACAGTGTTTGGATGTGATAACAAGCTGTTTTATCATGTTTGTAATGTTACACATCCATTTCCATACAAGTAGTAAGTCTTGTATTAAGGCGTTCAAAACAGCGTTTGCTGGCGCTGTAAGCGCTCTAAACAGTGTTTCTGAGCATAACTTGGAGCAAAAGTGCAACTTTTGAAGAATGAACTGAAAACTCATATTTTGTTCCAAAACAGTGTTTGGATGTGATAACAAGCTGTTTTATCATGTTTGTAATGTTACACATGCATTTCCATACAAGTAGTAAGTCTTGTATTAAGGCGTTCAAAACAGCGTTTGCTGGCGCTGTAAGCGCTCTAAACAGTGTTTCTGAGCATAACTTGTGGCAAAAGTGCAACTTTTGAAGAATGAACTGAAAACTCATATTCTGTTCCAAAACAGTGTTTGGATGTGATAACAAGCTGTTTTATCATGTTTGTAATGTTACACATGCATTTCCAAACAAGTAGTAAGTCTTGTATTAAGGCGTTCAAAACAGCGTTTGCTGGCGCTGTAAGCGCTCTAAACAGTGTTTCTGAGCATAACTTGTGGAAAAGTGCAACTTTTGAAGAATGAACTGAAAACTCATATTTTGTTCCAAAACAGTGTTTGGATGTGATAACAAGCTGTTTTATCATGTTTGTAATGTTACACATGCATTTCCTAACAAGTAGTAAGGCTTGCATTAAGGCGTTCAAAACAGCGTTTTCTGGCGTTGTAAGAGCTCTAAACAGTGTTTCTGAGCATAACTTGGGGCAAAAGTGCAACTTTTCAAGAATTAAAAGAAAACTCATATTTTGAATGAAAACAGTGTTTGGATGTGATAACAAGCTGTTTTATCATGTTTGTAATGTTACACATCCATTTCCATACAAGTAGTAAGTCTTGTATTAAGGCGTTCAAAACAGCGTTTGCTGGCGCTGTAAGCGCTCTAAACAGTGTTTCTGAGCATAACTTGTGGCAAAAGTGCAACTTTTGAAGAATTAACTGAAAACTCATATTTTGTTCCAAAACAGTGTTTGGATGTGATAACAAGCTGTTTTATCATGTTTGTAATGTTACACATCCATTTCCATACAAGTAGTAAGTCTTGTATTAAGGCGTTCAAAACAGCGTTTGCTGGCGCTGTAAGCGCTCTAAACAGTGTTTCTGAGCATAACTTGGAGCAAAAGTGCAACTTTTGAAGAATGAACTGAAAACTCATATTTTGTTCCAAAACAGTGTTTGGATGTGATAACAAGCTGTTTTATCATGTTTGTAATGTTACACATGCATTTCCATACAAGTAGTAAGTCTTGTATTAAGGCGTTCAAAACAGCGTTTGCTGGCGCTGTAAGCGCTCTAAACAGTGTTTCTGAGCATAACTTGTGGCAAAAGTGCAACTTTTGAAGAATGAACTGAAAACTCATATTCTGTTCCAAAACAGTGTTTGGATGTGATAACAAGCTGTTTTATCATGTTTGTAATGTTACACATGCATTTCCAAACAAGTAGTAAGTCTTGTATTAAGGCGTTCAAAACAGCGTTTGCTGGCGCTGTAAGCGCTCTAAACAGTGTTTCTGAGCATAACTTGTGGAAAAGTGCAACTTTTGAAGAATGAACTGAAAACTCATATTTTGTTCCAAAACAGTGTTTGGATGTGATAACAAGCTGTTTTATCATGTTTGTAATGTTACACATGCATTTCCTAACAAGTAGTAAGGCTTGCATTAAGGCGTTCAAAACAGCGTTTTCTGGCGTTGTAAGAGCTCTAAACAGTGTTTCTGAGCATAACTTGGGGCAAAAGTGCAACTTTTCAAGAATTAAAAGAAAACTCATATTTTGAATGAAAACAGTGTTTGGATGTGATAACAAGCTGTTTTATCATGTTTGTAATGTTACACATCCATTTCCATACAAGTAGTAAGTCTTGTATTAAGGCGTTCAAAACAGCGTTTGCTGGCGCTGTAAGCGCTCTTAACAGTGTTTCTGAGCATAACTTGTGGCAAAAGTGCAACTTTTGAAGAATGAACTGAAAACTCATATTTTGTTCCAAAACAGTGTTTGGATGTGATAACAAGCTGTTTTATCATGTTTGTAATGTTACACATCCATTTCCATACAAGTAGTAAGTCTTGTATTAAGGCGTTCAAAACAGCGTTTGCTGGCGCTGTAAGCGCTCTAAACAGTGTTTCTGAGCATAACTTGGAGCAAAAGTGCAACTTTTGAAGAATGAACTGAAAACTCATATTTTGTTCCAAAACAGTGTTTGGATGTGATAACAAGCTGTTTTATCATGTTTGTAATGTTACACATGCATTTCCTAACAAGTAGTAAGGCTTGCATTAAGGCGTTCAAAACAGCGTTTTCTGGCGTTGTAAGAGCTCTAAACAGTGTTTCTGAGCATAACTTGTGGCAAAAGTGCAACTTTCGAAGAATGAACTGAAAACTCATATTTTGTTCCAAAACAGTGTTTGGATGTGATAACAAGCTGTTTTATCATGTTTGTAATGTTACACATGCATTTCCAAACAAGTAGTAAGTCTTGTATTAAGGCGTTCAAAACAGCGTTTGCTGGCGCTGTAAGCGCTCTAAACAGTGTTTCTGAGCATAACTTGTGGCAAAAGTGCAACTTTTGAAGAATGAACTGAAAACTCATATTTTGTTCCAAAACAGTGTTTGGATGTGATAACAAGCTGTTTTATCATGTTTGTAATGTTACACATGCATTTCCAAACAAGTAGTAAGTCTTGTATTAAGGCGTTCAAAACAGCGTTTGCTGGCGCTGTAAGCGCTCTAAACAGTGTTTCTGAGCATAACTTGTGGCAAAAGTGCAACTTTTGAAGAATGAACTGAAAACTCATATTTTGTTCCAAAACAGTGTTTGGATGTGATAACAAGCTGTTTTATCATGTTTGTAATGTTACACATCCATTTCCATACAAGTAGTAAGTCTTGTATTAAGGCGTTCAAAACAGCGTTTGCTGGCGCTGTAAGCGCTCTAAACAGTGTTTCTGAGCATATCTTGGAGCAAAAGTGCAACTTTTGAAGAATGAACTGAAAACTCATATTTTGTTCCAAAACAGTGTTTGGATGTGATAACAAGCTGTTTTATCATGTTTGTAATGTTACACATCCATTTCCATACAAGTAGTAAGTCTTGTATTAAGTCGTTCAAAACAGCGTTTGCTGGCGCTGTAAGCGCTCTAAACAGTGTTTCTGAGCATAACTTGTGGCAAAAGTGCAACTTTTGAAGAATGAACTGAAAACTCATATTTTGTTCCAAAACAGTGTTTGGATGTGATAACAAGCTGTTTTATCATGTTTGTAATGTTACACATCCATTTCCATACAAGTAGTAAGTCTTGTATTAAGGCGTTCAAAACAGCGTTTGCTGGCGCTGTAAGCGCTCTAAACAGTGTTTCTGAGCATAACTTGGGGCAAAAGTGCAACTTTTCAAGAATGAAAAGAAAACTCATATTTTGAATGAAAACAGTGTTTGGATGTGATAACAAGCTGTTTTATCATGTTTGTAATGTTACACATCCATTTCCATACAAGTAGTAAGTCTTGTATTAAGGCGTTCAAAACAGCGTTTGCTGGCGCTGTAAGCGCTCTAAACATTGTTTCTGAGCTTAACTTGTGGCAAAAGTGCAACTTTTGAAGAATGAACTGAAAACTCATATTTTGTTCCAAAACAGTGTTTGGATGTGATAACAAGCTGTTTTATCATGTTTGTAATGTTACACATGCATTTCCAAACAAGTAGTAAGTCTTGTATTAAGGCGTTCAAAACAGCGTTTGCTGGCGCTGTAAGCGCTCTAAACAGTGTTTCTGAGCATAACTTGTGGCAAAAGTGCAACTTTTCAAGAATGAAAAGAAAACTCATATTTTGAATGAAAACAGTGTTTGGATGTGATAACAAGCTGTTTTATCATGTTTGTAATGTTACACATCCATTTCCATACAAGTAGTAAGTCTTGTATTAAGGCGTTCAAAACAGCGTTTGCTGGCGCTGTAAGCGCTCTAAACAGTGTTTCTGAGCATAACTTGGGGCAAAAGTGCAACTTTTCAAGAATGAAAAGAAAACTCATATTTTGAATGAAAACAGTGTTTGGATGTGATAACAAGCTGTTTTATCATGTTTGTAATGTTACACATCCATTTCCATACAAGTAGTAAGTCTTGTATTAAGGCGTTCAAAACAGCGTTTGCTGGCGCTGTAAGCGCTCTAAACAGTGTTTCTGAGCATAACTTGGAGCAAAAGTGCAACTTTTGAAGAATGAACTGAAAACTCATATTTTGTTCCAAAACAGTGTTTGGATGTGATAACAAGCTGTTTTATCATGTTTGTAATGTTACACATGCATTTCCATACAAGTAGTAAGTCTTGTATTAAGGCGTTCAAAACAGCGTTTGCTGGCGCTGTAAGCGCTCTAAACAGTGTTTCTGAGCATAACTTGTGGCAAAAGTGCAACTTTTGAAGAATGAACTGAAAACTCATATTCTGTTCCAAAACAGTGTTTGGATGTGATAACAAGCTGTTTTATCATGTTTGTAATGTTACACATGCATTTCCAAACAAGTAGTAAGTCTTGTATTAAGGCGTTCAAAACAGCGTTTGCTGGCGCTGTAAGCGCTCTAAACAGTGTTTCTGAGCATAACTTGTGGAAAAGTGCAACTTTTGAAGAATGAACTGAAAACTCATATTTTGTTCCAAAACAGTGTTTGGATGTGATAACAAGCTGTTTTATCATGTTTGTAATGTTACACATGCATTTCCTAACAAGTAGTAAGGCTTGCATTAAGGCGTTCAAAACAGCGTTTTCTGGCGTTGTAAGAGCTCTAAACAGTGTTTCTGAGCATAACTTGGGGCAAAAGTGCAACTTTTCAAGAATTAAAAGAAAACTCATATTTTGAATGAAAACAGTGTTTGGATGTGATAACAAGCTGTTTTATCATGTTTGTAATGTTACACATCCATTTCCATACAAGTAGTAAGTCTTGTATTAAGGCGTTCAAAACAGCGTTTGCTGGCGCTGTAAGCGCTCTAAACAGTGTTTCTGAGCATAACTTGTGGCAAAAGTGCAACTTTTGAAGAATTAACTGAAAACTCATATTTTGTTCCAAAACAGTGTTTGGATGTGATAACAAGCTGTTTTATCATGTTTGTAATGTTACACATCCATTTCCATACAAGTAGTAAGTCTTGTATTAAGGCGTTCAAAACAGCGTTTGCTGGCGCTGTAAGCGCTCTAAACAGTGTTTCTGAGCATAACTTGGAGCAAAAGTGCAACTTTTGAAGAATGAACTGAAAACTCATATTTTGTTCCAAAACAGTGTTTGGATGTGATAACAAGCTGTTTTATCATGTTTGTAATGTTACACATGCATTTCCATACAAGTAGTAAGTCTTGTATTAAGGCGTTCAAAACAGCGTTTGCTGGCGCTGTAAGCGCTCTAAACAGTGTTTCTGAGCATAACTTGTGGCAAAAGTGCAACTTTTGAAGAATGAACTGAAAACTCATATTCTGTTCCAAAACAGTGTTTGGATGTGATAACAAGCTGTTTTATCATGTTTGTAATGTTACACATGCATTTCCAAACAAGTAGTAAGTCTTGTATTAAGGCGTTCAAAACAGCGTTTGCTGGCGCTGTAAGCGCTCTAAACAGTGTTTCTGAGCATAACTTGTGGAAAAGTGCAACTTTTGAAGAATGAACTGAAAACTCATATTTTGTTCCAAAACAGTGTTTGGATGTGATAACAAGCTGTTTTATCATGTTTGTAATGTTACACATGCATTTCCTAACAAGTAGTAAGGCTTGCATTAAGGCGTTCAAAACAGCGTTTTCTGGCGTTGTAAGAGCTCTAAACAGTGTTTCTGAGCATAACTTGGGGCAAAAGTGCAACTTTTCAAGAATTAAAAGAAAACTCATATTTTGAATGAAAACAGTGTTTGGATGTGATAACAAGCTGTTTTATCATGTTTGTAATGTTACACATCCATTTCCATACAAGTAGTAAGTCTTGTATTAAGGCGTTCAAAACAGCGTTTGCTGGCGCTGTAAGCGCTCTAAACAGTGTTTCTGAGCATAACTTGTGGCAAAAGTGCAACTTTTGAAGAATTAACTGAAAACTCATATTTTGTTCCAAAACAGTGTTTGGATGTGATAACAAGCTGTTTTATCATGTTTGTAATGTTACACATCCATTTCCATACAAGTAGTAAGTCTTGTATTAAGGCGTTCAAAACAGCGTTTGCTGGCGCTGTAAGCGCTCTAAACAGTGTTTCTGAGCATAACTTGGAGCAAAAGTGCAACTTTTGAAGAATGAACTGAAAACTCATATTTTGTTCCAAAACAGTGTTTGGATGTGATAACAAGCTGTTTTATCATGTTTGTAATGTTACACATGCATTTCCATACAAGTAGTAAGTCTTGTATTAAGGCGTTCAAAACAGCGTTTGCTGGCGCTGTAAGCGCTCTAAACAGTGTTTCTGAGCATAACTTGTGGCAAAAGTGCAACTTTTGAAGAATGAACTGAAAACTCATATTCTGTTCCAAAACAGTGTTTGGATGTGATAACAAGCTGTTTTATCATGTTTGTAATGTTACACATGCATTTCCAAACAAGTAGTAAGTCTTGTATTAAGGCGTTCAAAACAGCGTTTGCTGGCGCTGTAAGCGCTCTAAACAGTGTTTCTGAGCATAACTTGTGGAAAAGTGCAACTTTTGAAGAATGAACTGAAAACTCATATTTTGTTCCAAAACAGTGTTTGGATGTGATAACAAGCTGTTTTATCATGTTTGTAATGTTACACATGCATTTCCTAACAAGTAGTAAGGCTTGCATTAAGGCGTTCAAAACAGCGTTTTCTGGCGTTGTAAGAGCTCTAAACAGTGTTTCTGAGCATAACTTGGGGCAAAAGTGCAACTTTTCAAGAATTAAAAGAAAACTCATATTTTGAATGAAAACAGTGTTTGGATGTGATAACAAGCTGTTTTATCATGTTTGTAATGTTACACATCCATTTCCATACAAGTAGTAAGTCTTGTATTAAGGCGTTCAAAACAGCGTTTGCTGGCGCTGTAAGCGCTCTTAACAGTGTTTCTGAGCATAACTTGTGGCAAAAGTGCAACTTTTGAAGAATGAACTGAAAACTCATATTTTGTTCCAAAACAGTGTTTGGATGTGATAACAAGCTGTTTTATCATGTTTGTAATGTTACACATCCATTTCCATACAAGTAGTAAGTCTTGTATTAAGGCGTTCAAAACAGCGTTTGCTGGCGCTGTAAGCGCTCTAAACAGTGTTTCTGAGCATAACTTGGAGCAAAAGTGCAACTTTTGAAGAATGAACTGAAAACTCATATTTTGTTCCAAAACAGTGTTTGGATGTGATAACAAGCTGTTTTATCATGTTTGTAATGTTACACATGCATTTCCTAACAAGTAGTAAGGCTTGCATTAAGGCGTTCAAAACAGCGTTTTCTGGCGTTGTAAGAGCTCTAAACAGTGTTTCTGAGCATAACTTGTGGCAAAAGTGCAACTTTCGAAGAATGAACTGAAAACTCATATTTTGTTCCAAAACAGTGTTTGGATGTGATAACAAGCTGTTTTATCATGTTTGTAATGTTACACATGCATTTCCAAACAAGTAGTAAGTCTTGTATTAAGGCGTTCAAAACAGCGTTTGCTGGCGCTGTAAGCGCTCTAAACAGTGTTTCTGAGCATAACTTGTGGCAAAAGTGCAACTTTTGAAGAATGAACTGAAAACTCATATTTTGTTCCAAAACAGTGTTTGGATGTGATAACAAGCTGTTTTATCATGTTTGTAATGTTACACATGCATTTCCAAACAAGTAGTAAGTCTTGTATTAAGGCGTTCAAAACAGCGTTTGCTGGCGCTGTAAGCGCTCTAAACAGTGTTTCTGAGCATAACTTGTGGCAAAAGTGCAACTTTTGAAGAATGAACTGAAAACTCATATTTTGTTCCAAAACAGTGTTTGGATGTGATAACAAGCTGTTTTATCATGTTTGTAATGTTACACATCCATTTCCATACAAGTAGTAAGTCTTGTATTAAGGCGTTCAAAACAGCGTTTGCTGGCGCTGTAAGCGCTCTAAACAGTGTTTCTGAGCATATCTTGGAGCAAAAGTGCAACTTTTGAAGAATGAACTGAAAACTCATATTTTGTTCCAAAACAGTGTTTGGATGTGATAACAAGCTGTTTTATCATGTTTGTAATGTTACACATCCATTTCCATACAAGTAGTAAGTCTTGTATTAAGTCGTTCAAAACAGCGTTTGCTGGCGCTGTAAGCGCTCTAAACAGTGTTTCTGAGCATAACTTGTGGCAAAAGTGCAACTTTTGAAGAATGAACTGAAAACTCATATTTTGTTCCAAAACAGTGTTTGGATGTGATAACAAGCTGTTTTATCATGTTTGTAATGTTACACATCCATTTCCATACAAGTAGTAAGTCTTGTATTAAGGCGTTCAAAACAGCGTTTGCTGGCGCTGTAAGCGCTCTAAACAGTGTTTCTGAGCATAACTTGGGGCAAAAGTGCAACTTTTCAAGAATGAAAAGAAAACTCATATTTTGAATGAAAACAGTGTTTGGATGTGATAACAAGCTGTTTTATCATGTTTGTAATGTTACACATCCATTTCCATACAAGTAGTAAGTCTTGTATTAAGGCGTTCAAAACAGCGTTTGCTGGCGCTGTAAGCGCTCTAAACATTGTTTCTGAGCTTAACTTGTGGCAAAAGTGCAACTTTTGAAGAATGAACTGAAAACTCATATTTTGTTCCAAAACAGTGTTTGGATGTGATAACAAGCTGTTTTATCATGTTTGTAATGTTACACATGCATTTCCAAACAAGTAGTAAGTCTTGTATTAAGGCGTTCAAAACAGCGTTTGCTGGCGCTGTAAGCGCTCTAAACAGTGTTTCTGAGCATAACTTGTGGCAAAAGTGCAACTTTTGAAGAATGAACTGAAAACTCATATTTTGTTCCAAAACAGTGTTTGGATGTGATAACAAGCTGTTTTATCATGTTTGTAATGTTACACATGCATTTCCTAACAAGTAGTAAGGCTTGCATTAAGGCGTTCAAAACAGCGTTTTCTGGCGTTGTAAGAGCTCTAAACAGTGTTTCTGAGCATAACTTGGGGCAAAAGTGCAACTTTTCAAGAATTAAAAGAAAACTCATATTTTGAATGAAAACAGTGTTTGGATGTGATAACAAGCTGTTTTATCATGTTTGTAATGTTACACATCCATTTCCATACAAGTAGTAAGTCTTGTATTAAGGCGTTCAAAACAGCGTTTGCTGGCGCTGTAAGCGCTCTAAACAGTGTTTCTGAGCATAACTTGTGGCAAAAGTGCAACTTTTGAAGAATTAACTGAAAACTCATATTTTGTTCCAAAACAGTGTTTGGATGTGATAACAAGCTGTTTTATCATGTTTGTAATGTTACACATCCATTTCCATACAAGTAGTAAGTCTTGTATTAAGTCGTTCAAAACAGCGTTTGCTGGCGCTGTAAGCGCTCTAAACAGTGTTTCTGAGCATAACTTGTGGCAAAAGTGCAACTTTTGAAGAATGAACTGAAAACTCATATTTTGTTCCAAAACAGTGTTTGGATGTGATAACAAGCTGTTTTATCATGTTTGTAATGTTACACATCCATTTCCATACAAGTAGTAAGTCTTGTATTAAGGCGTTCAAAACAGCGTTTGCTGGCGCTGTAAGCGCTCTAAACAGTGTTTCTGAGCATAACTTGGGGCAAAAGTGCAACTTTTCAAGAATGAAAAGAAAACTCATATTTTGAATGAAAACAGTGTTTGGATGTGATAACAAGCTGTTTTATCATGTTTGTAATGTTACACATCCATTTCCATACAAGTAGTAAGTCTTGTATTAAGGCGTTCAAAACAGCGTTTGCTGGCGCTGTAAGCGCTCTAAACATTGTTTCTGAGCTTAACTTGTGGCAAAAGTGCAACTTTTGAAGAATGAACTGAAAACTCATATTTTGTTCCAAAACAGTGTTTGGATGTGATAACAAGCTGTTTTATCATGTTTGTAATGTTACACATGCATTTCCAAACAAGTAGTAAGTCTTGTATTAAGGCGTTCAAAACAGCGTTTGCTGGCGCTGTAAGCGCTCTAAACAGTGTTTCTGAGCATAACTTGTGGCAAAAGTGCAACTTTTGAAGAATGAACTGAAAACTCATATTTTGTTCCAAAACAGTGTTTGGATGTGATAACAAGCTGTTTTATCATGTTTGTAATGTTACACATCCATTTCCATACAAGTAGTAAGTCTTGTATTAAGGCGTTCAAAACAGCGTTTGCTGGCGCTGTAAGCGCTCTAAACAGTGTTTCTGAGCATATCTTGGAGCAAAAGTGCAACTTTTGAAGAATGAACTGAAAACTCATATTTTGTTCCAAAACAGTGTTTGGATGTGATAACAAGCTGTTTTATCATGTTTGTAATGTTACACATCCATTTCCATACAAGTAGTAAGTCTTGTATTAAGGCGTTCAAAACAGCGTTTTGCTGGCGCTGTAAGCGCTCTAAACAGTGTTTCTGAGCATAACTTGTGGCAAAAGTGCAACTTTTGAAGAATGAACTGAAAACTCATATTTTGTTCCAAAACAGTGTTTGGATGTGATAACAAGCTGTTTTATCATGTTTGTAATGTTACACATCCATTTCCATACAAGTAGTAAGTCTTGTATTAAGGCGTACAAAACAGCGTTTGCTGGCGCTGTAAGCGCTCTAAACAGTGTTTCTGAGCATAACTTGGGGCAAAAGTGCAACTTTTCAAGAATGAAAAGAAAACTCATATTTTGAATGAAAACAGTGTTTGGATGTGATAACAAGCTGTTTTATCATGTTTGTAATGTTACACATCCATTTCCATACAAGTAGTAAGTCTTGTATTAAGGCGTTCAAAACAGCGTTTGCTGGCGCTGTAAGCGCTCTAAACAGTGTTTCTGAGCATAACTTGGGGCAAAAGTGCAACTTTTCAAGAATGAAAAGAAAACTCATATTTTGAATGAAAACAGTGTTTGGATGTGATAACAAGCTGTTTTATCATGTTTGTAATGTTACACATCCATTTCCATACAAGTAGTAAGTCTTGTATTAAGGCGTTCAAAACAGCGTTTGCTGGCGCTGTAAGCGCTCTAAACAGTGTTTCTGAGCATAACTTGGAGCAAAAGTGCAACTTTTGAAGAATGAACTGAAAACTCATATTTTGTTCCAAAACAGTGTTTGGATGTGATAACAAGCTGTTTTATCATGTTTGTAATGTTACACATGCATTTCCATACAAGTAGTAAGTCTTGTATTAAGGCGTTCAAAACAGCGTTTGCTGGCGCTGTAAGCGCTCTAAACAGTGTTTCTGAGCATAACTTGTGGCAAAAGTGCAACTTTTGAAGAATGAACTGAAAACTCATATTCTGTTCCAAAACAGTGTTTGGATGTGATAACAAGCTGTTTTATCATGTTTGTAATGTTACACATGCATTTCCAAACAAGTAGTAAGTCTTGTATTAAGGCGTTCAAAACAGCGTTTGCTGGCGCTGTAAGCGCTCTAAACAGTGTTTCTGAGCATAACTTGTGGAAAAGTGCAACTTTTGAAGAATGAACTGAAAACTCATATT
Organism: Brachyhypopomus gauderio; assembly: GCF_052324685.1. Taxonomy (NCBI): domain Eukaryota; kingdom Metazoa; phylum Chordata; class Actinopteri; order Gymnotiformes; family Hypopomidae; genus Brachyhypopomus; species Brachyhypopomus gauderio. Next base: position 72,446 of record NW_027507108.1, read on the forward strand.
TTGTTCCAAAACAGTGTTTGGATGTGATAACAAGCTGTTTTATCATGTTTGTAATGTTACACATGCATTTCCTAACAAGTAGTAAGGCTTGCATTAAGGCGTTCAAAACAGCGTTTTCTGGCGTTGTAAGAGCTCTAAACAGTGTTTCTGAGCATAACTTGGGGCAAAAGTGCAACTTTTCAAGAATTAAAAGAAAACTCATATTTTGAATGAAAACAGTGTTTGGATGTGATAACAAGCTGTTTTATCATGTTTGTAATGTTACACATCCATTTCCATACAAGTAGTAAGTCTTGTATTAAGGCGTTCAAAACAGCGTTTGCTGGCGCTGTAAGCGCTCTAAACAGTGTTTCTGAGCATAACTTGTGGCAAAAGTGCAACTTTTGAAGAATTAACTGAAAACTCATATTTTGTTCCAAAACAGTGTTTGGATGTGATAACAAGCTGTTTTATCATGTTTGTAATGTTACACATCCATTTCCATACAAGTAGTAAGTCTTGTATTAAGGCGTTCAAAACAGCGTTTGCTGGCGCTGTAAGCGCTCTAAACAGTGTTTCTGAGCATATCTTGGAGCAAAAGTGCAACTTTTGAAGAATGAACTGAAAACTCATATTTTGTTCCAAAACAGTGTTTGGATGTGATAACAAGCTGTTTTATCATGTTTGTAATGTTACACATCCATTTCCATACAAGTAGTAAGTCTTGTATTAAGGCGTTCAAAACAGCGTTTGCTGGCGCTGTAAGCGCTCTAAACAGTGTTTCTGAGCATAACTTGTGGCAAAAGTGCAACTTTTGAAGAATGAACTGAAAACTCATATTTTGTTCCAAAACAGTGTTTGGATGTGATAACAAGCTGTTTTATCATGTTTGTAATGTTACACATCCATTTCCATACAAGTAGTAAGTCTTGTATTAAGGCGTTCAAAACAGCGTTTGCTGGCGCTGTAAGCGCTCTAAACAGTGTTTCTGAGCATAACTTGGGGCAAAAGTGCAACTTTTCAAGAATGAAAAGAAAACTCATATTTTGAATGAAAACAGTGTTTGGATGTGATAACAAGCTGTTTTTATCATGTTTGTAATGTTACACATCCATTTCCATACAAGTAGTAAGTCTTGTATTAAGGCGTTCAAAACAGCGTTTGCTGGCGCTGTAAGCGCTCTAAACAGTGTTTCTGAGCATAACTTGGGGCAAAAGTGCAACTTTTCAAGAATGAAAAGAAAACTCATATTTTGAATGAAAACAGTGTTTGGATGTGATAACAAGCTGTTTTATCATGTTTGTAATGTTACACATCCATTTCCATACAAGTAGTAAGTCTTGTATTAAGGCGTTCAAAACAGCGTTTGCTGGCGCTGTAAGCGCTCTAAACAGTGTTTCTGAGCATAACTGGAGCAAAAGTGCAACTTTTGAATGAAGAATGAACTGAAAACTCATATTTTGTTCCAAAACAGTGTTTGGATGTGATAACAAGCTGTTTTATCATGTTTGTAATGTTACACATGCATTTCCATACAAGTAGTAAGTCTTGTATTAAGGCGTTCAAAACAGCGTTTGCTGGCGCTGTAAGCGCTCTAAACAGTGTTTCTGAGCATAACTTGTGGCAAAAGTGCAACTTTTGAAGAATGAACTGAAAACTCATATTCTGTTCCAAAACAGTGTTTGGATGTGATAACAAGCTGTTTTATCATGTTTGTAATGTTACACATGCATTTCCAAACAAGTAGTAAGTCTTGTATTAAGGCGTTCAAAACAGCGTTTGCTGGCGCTGTAAGCGCTCTAAACAGTGTTTCTGAGCATAACTTGTGGAAAAGTGCAACTTTTGAAGAATGAACTGAAAACTCATATTTTGTTCCAAAACAGTGTTTGGATGTGATAACAAGCTGTTTTATCATGTTTGTAATGTTACACATGCATTTCCTAACAAGTAGTAAGGCTTGCATTAAGGCGTTCAAAACAGCGTTTTCTGGCGTTGTAAGAGCTCTAAACAGTGTTTCTGAGCATAACTTGGGGCAAAAGTGCAACTTTTCAAGAATTAAAAGAAAACTCATATTTTGAATGAAAACAGTGTTTGGATGTGATAACAAGCTGTTTTATCATGTTTGTAATGTTACACATCCATTTCCATACAAGTAGTAAGTCTTGTATTAAGGCGTTCAAAACAGCGTTTGCTGGCGCTGTAAGCGCTCTTAACAGTGTTTCTGAGCATAACTTGTGGCAAAAGTGCAACTTTTGAAGAATGAACTGAAAACTCATATTTTGTTCCAAAACAGTGTTTGGATGTGATAACAAGCTGTTTTATCATGTTTGTAATGTTACACATCCATTTCCATACAAGTAGTAAGTCTTGTATTAAGGCGTTCAAAACAGCGTTTGCTGGCGCTGTAAGCGCTCTAAACAGTGTTTCTGAGCATAACTTGGAGCAAAAGTGCAACTTTTGAAGAATGAACTGAAAACTCATATTTTGTTCCAAAACAGTGTTTGGATGTGATAACAAGCTGTTTTATCATGTTTGTAATGTTACACATGCATTTCCATACAAGTAGTAAGTCTTGTATTAAGGCGTTCAAAACAGCGTTTGCTGGCGCTGTAAGCGCTCTAAACAGTGTTTCTGAGCATAACTTGTGGCAAAAGTGCAACTTTTGAAGAATGAACTGAAAACTCATATTTTGTTCCAAAACAGTGTTTGGATGTGATAACAAGCTGTTTTATCATGTTTGTAATGTTACACATCCATTTCCATACAAGTAGTAAGTCTTGTATTAAGGCGTTCAAAACAGCGTTTGCTGGCGCTGTAAGCGCTCTAAACAGTGTTTCTGAGCATATCTTGGAGCAAAAGTGCAACTTTGAAGAATGAACTGAAAACTCATATTTTGTTCCAAAACAGTGTTTGGATGTGATAACAAGCTGTTTTATCATGTTTGTAATGTTACACATCCATTTCCATACAAGTAGTAAGTCTTGTATTAAGTCGTTCAAAACAGCGTTTGCTGGCGCTGTAAGCGCTCTAAACAGTGTTTCTGAGCATAACTTGTGGCAAAAGTGCAACTTTTGAAGAATGAACTGAAAACTCATATTTTGTTCCAAAACAGTGTTTGGATGTGATAACAAGCTGTTTTATCATGTTTGTAATGTTACACATCCATTTCCATACAAGTAGTAAGTCTTGTATTAAGGCGTTCAAAACAGCGTTTGCTGGCGCTGTAAGCGCTCTAAACAGTGTTTCTGAGCATAACTTGGGGCAAAAGTGCAACTTTTCAAGAATGAAAAGAAAACTCATATTTTGAATGAAAACAGTGTTTGGATGTGATAACAAGCTGTTTTATCATGTTTGTAATGTTACACATCCATTTCCATACAAGTAGTAAGTCTTGTATTAAGGCGTTCAAAACAGCGTTTGCTGGCGCTGTAAGCGCTCTAAACATTGTTTCTGAGCTTAACTTGTGGCAAAAGTGCAACTTTTGAAGAATGAACTGAAAACTCATATTTTGTTCCAAAACAGTGTTTGGATGTGATAACAAGCTGTTTTATCATGTTTGTAATGTTACACATGCATTTCCAAACAAGTAGTAAGTCTTGTATTAAGGCGTTCAAAACAGCGTTTGCTGGCGCTGTAAGCGCTCTAAACAGTGTTTCTGAGCATAACTTGTGGCAAAAGTGCAACTTTTGAAGAATGAACTGAAAACTCATATTTTGTTCCAAAACAGTGTTTGGATGTGATAACAAGCTGTTTTATCATGTTTGTAATGTTACACATCCATTTCCATACAAGTAGTAAGTCTTGTATTAAGGCGTTCAAAACAGCGTTTGCTGGCGCTGTAAGCGCTCTAAACAGTGTTTCTGAGCATATCTTGGAGCAAAAGTGCAACTTTTGAAGAATGAACTGAAAACTCATATTTTGTTCCAAAACAGTGTTTGGATGTGATAACAAGCTGTTTTATCATGTTTGTAATGTTACACATCCATTTCCATACAAGTAGTAAGTCTTGTATTAAGGCGTTCAAAACAGCGTTTGCTGGCGCTGTAAGCGCTCTAAACAGTGTTTCTGAGCATAACTTGTGGCAAAAGTGCAACTTTTGAAGAATGAACTGAAAACTCATAATTTGTTCCAAAACAGTGTTTGGATGTGATAACAAGCTGTTTTATCATGTTTGTAATGTTACACATCCATTTCCATACAAGTAGTAAGTCTTGTATTAAGGCGTTCAAAACAGCGTTTGCTGGCGCTGTAAGCGCTCTAAACAGTGTTTCTGAGCATAACTTGGGGCAAAAGTGCAACTTTTCAAGAATGAAAAGAAAACTCATATTTTGAATGAAAACAGTGTTTGGATGTGATAACAAGCTGTTTTATCATGTTTGTAATGTTACACATCCATTTCCATACAAGTAGTAAGTCTTGTATTAAGGCGTTCAAAACAGCGTTTGCTGGCGCTGTAAGCGCTCTAAACAGTGTTTCTGAGCATAACTTGTGGCAAAAGTGCAACTTTTGAAGAATGAACTGAAAACTCATATTTTGTTCCAAAACAGTGTTTGGATGTGATAACAAGCTGTTTTATCATGTTTGTAATGTTACACATCCATTTCCATACAAGTAGTAAGTCTTGTATTAAGGCGTTCAAAACAGCGTTTGCTGGCGCTGTAAGCGCTCTAAACAGTGTTTCTGAGCATAACTTGGAGCAAAAGTGCAACTTTTGAAGAATGAACTGAAAACTCATATTTTGTTCCAAAACAGTGTTTGGATGTGATAACAAGCTGTTTTATCATGTTTGTAATGTTACACATGCATTTCCATACAAGTAGTAAGTCTTGTATTAAGGCGTTCAAAACAGGCGTTTGCTGGCGCTGTAAGCGCTCTAAACAGTGTTTCTGAGCATAACTTGTGGCAAAAGTGCAACTTTTGAAGAATGAACTGAAAACTCATATTCTGTTCCAAAACAGTGTTTGGATGTGATAACAAGCTGTTTTATCATGTTTGTAATGTTACACATGCATTTCCAAACAAGTAGTAAGTCTTGTATTAAGGCGTTCAAAACAGCGTTTGCTGGCGCTGTAAGCGCTCTAAACAGTGTTTCTGAGCATAACTGTGGAAAAGTGCAACTTTTGAAGAATGAACTGAAACTCATATTTTGTTCCAAAACAGTGTTTGGATGTGATAACAAGCTGTTTTATCATGTTTGTAATGTTACACATGCATTTCCTAACAAGTAGTAAGGCTTGCATTAAGGCGTTCAAAACAGCGTTTTCTGGCGTTGTAAGAGCTCTAAACAGTGTTTCTGAGCATAACTTGGGGCAAAAAGTGCAACTTTTCAAGAATTAAAAGAAAACTCATATTTTGAATGAAAACAGTGTTTGGATGTGATAACAAGCTGTTTTATCATGTTTGTAATGTTACACATCCATTTCCATACAAGTAGTAAGTCTTGTATTAAGGCGTTCAAAACAGCGTTTGCTGGCGCTGTAAGCGCTCTAAACAGTGTTTCTGAGCATAACTTGTGGCAAAAGTGCAACTTTTGAAGAATGAACTGAAAACTCATATTTTGTTCCAAAACAGTGTTTGGATGTGATAACAAGCTGTTTTATCATGTTTGTAATGTTACACATGCATTTCCAAACAAGTAGTAAGTCTTGTATTAAGGCGTTCAAAACAGCGTTTGCTGGCGCTGTAAGCGCTCTAAACAGTGTTTCTGAGCATAACTTGTGGCAAAAGTGCAACTTTTGAAGAATGAACTGAAAACTCATATTTTGTTCCAAAACAGTGTTTGGATGTGATAACAAGCTGTTTTATCATGTTTGTAATGTTACACATGCATTTCCAAACAAGTAGTAAGTCTTGTATTAAGGCGTTCAAAACAGCGTTTGCTGGCGCTGTAAGCGCTCTAAACAGTGTTTCTGAGCATAACTTGTGGCAAAAGTGCAACTTTTGAAGAATGAACTGAAAACTCATATTTTGTTCCAAAACAGTGTTTGGATGTGATAACAAGCTGTTTTATCATGTTTGTAATGTTACACATCCATTTCCATACAAGTAGTAAGTCTTGTATTAAGGCGTTCAAAACAGCGTTTGCTGGCGCTGTAAGCGCTCTAAACAGTGTTTCTGAGCATATCTTGGAGCAAAAGTGCAACTTTTGAAGAATGAACTGAAAACTCATATTTTGTTCCAAAACAGTGTTTGGATGTGATAACAAGCTGTTTTATCATGTTTGTAATGTTACACATCCATTTCCATACAAGTAGTAAGTCTTGTATTAAGTCGTTCAAAACAGCGTTTGCTGGCGCTGTAAGCGCTCTAAACAGTGTTTCTGAGCATAACTTGTGGCAAAAGTGCAACTTTTGAAGAATGAACTGAAAACTCATATTTTGTTCCAAAACAGTGTTTGGATGTGATAACAAGCTGTTTTATCATGTTTGTAATGTTACACATCCATTTCCATACAAGTAGTAAGTCTTGTATTAAGGCGTTCAAAACAGCGTTTGCTGGCGCTGTAAGCGCTCTAAACAGTGTTTCTGAGCATATCTTGGAGCAAAAGTGCAACTTTTGAAGAATGAACTGAAAACTCATATTTTGTTCCAAAACAGTGTTTGGATGTGATAACAAGCTGTTTTATCATGTTTGTAATGTTACACATCCATTTCCATACAAGTAGTAAGTCTTGTATTAAGGCGTTCAAAACAGCGTTTGCTGGCGCTGTAAGCGCTCTAAACAGTGTTTCTGAGCATAACTTGGGGCAAAAGTGCAACTTTTCAAGAATGAAAAGAAAACTCATATTTTGAATGAAAACAGTGTTTGGATGTGATAACAAGCTGTTTTATCATGTTTGTAATGTTACACATCCATTTCCATACAAGTAGTAAGTCTTGTATTAAGGCGTTCAAAACAGCGTTTGCTGGCGCTGTAAGCGCTCTAAACATTGTTTCTGAGCTTAACTTGTGGCAAAAGTGCAACTTTTGAAGAATGAACTGAAAACTCATATTTTGTTCCAAAACAGTGTTTGGATGTGATAACAAGCTGTTTTATCATGTTTGTAATGTTACACATGCATTTCCAAACAAGTAGTAAGTCTTGTATTAAGGCGTTCAAAACAGCGTTTGCTGGCGCTGTAAGCGCTCTAAACAGTGTTTCTGAGCATAACTTGTGGCAAAAGTGCAACTTTTGAAGAATGAACTGAAAACTCATATTTTGTTCCAAAACAGTGTTTGGATGTGATAACAAGCTGTTTTATCATGTTTGTAATGTTACACATCCATTTCCATACAAGTAGTAAGTCTTGTATTAAGGCGTTCAAAACAGCGTTTGCTGGCGCTGTAAGCGCTCTAAACAGTGTTTCTGAGCATATCTTGGAGCAAAAGTGCAACTTTTGAAGAATGAACTGAAAACTCATATTTTGTTCCAAAACAGTGTTTGGATGTGATAACAAGCTGTTTTATCATGTTTGTAATGTTACACATCCATTTCCATACAAGTAGTAAGTCTTGTATTAAGGCGTTCAAAACAGCGTTTGCTGGCGCTGTAAGCGCTCTAAACAGTGTTTCTGAGCATAACTTGTGGCAAAAGTGCAACTTTTGAAGAATGAACTGAAAACTCATATTTTGTTCCAAAACAGTGTTTGGATGTGATAACAAGCTGTTTTATCATGTTTGTAATGTTACACATCCATTTCCATACAAGTAGTAAGTCTTGTATTAAGGCGTTCAAAACAGCGTTTGCTGGCGCTGTAAGCGCTCTAAACAGTGTTTCTGAGCATAACTTGGGGCAAAAGTGCAACTTTTCAAGAATGAAAAGAAAACTCATATTTTGAATGAAAACAGTGTTTGGATGTGATAACAAGCTGTTTTATCATGTTTGTAATGTTACACATCCATTTCCATACAAGTAGTAAGTCTTGTATTAAGGCGTTCAAAACAGCGTTTGCTGGCGCTGTAAGCGCTCTAAACAGTGTTTCTGAGCATAACTTGTGGCAAAAGTGCAACTTTTGAAGAATGAACTGAAAACTCATATTTTGTTCCAAAACAGTGTTTGGATGTGATAACAAGCTGTTTTATCATGTTTGTAATGTTACACATCCATTTCCATACAAGTAGTAAGTCTTGTATTAAGGCGTTCAAAACAGCGTTTGCTGGCGCTGTAAGCGCTCTAAACAGTGTTTCTGAGCATAACTTGGAGCAAAAGTGCAACTTTTGAAGAATGAACTGAAAACTCATATTTTGTTCCAAAACAGTGTTTGGATGTGATAACAAGCTGTTTTATCATGTTTGTAATGTTACACATGCATTTCCATACAAGTAGTAAGTCTTGTATTAAGGCGTTCAAAACAGCGTTTGCTGGCGCTGTAAGCGCTCTAAACAGTGTTTCTGAGCATAACTTGTGGCAAAAGTGCAACTTTTGAAGAATGAACTGAAAACTCATATTCTGTTCCAAAACAGTGTTTGGATGTGATAACAAGCTGTTTTATCATGTTTGTAATGTTACACATGCATTTCCAAACAAGTAGTAAGTCTTGTATTAAGGCGTTCAAAACAGCGTTTGCTGGCGCTGTAAGCGCTCTAAACAGTGTTTCTGAGCATAACTTGTGGAAAAGTGCAACTTTTGAAGAATGAACTGAAAACTCATATTTTGTTCCAAAACAGTGTTTGGATGTGATAACAAGCTGTTTTATCATGTTTGTAATGTTACACATGCATTTCCTAACAAGTAGTAAGGCTTGCATTAAGGCGTTCAAAACAGCGTTTTCTGGCGTTGTAAGAGCTCTAAACAGTGTTTCTGAGCATAACTTGGGGCAAAAAGTGCAACTTTTCAAGAATTAAAAGAAAACTCATATTTTGAATGAAAACAGTGTTTGGATGTGATAACAAGCTGTTTTATCATGTTTGTAATGTTACACATCCATTTCCATACAAGTAGTAAGTCTTGTATTAAGGCGTTCAAAACAGCGTTTGCTGGCGCTGTAAGCGCTCTAAACAGTGTTTCTGAGCATAACTTGTGGCAAAAGTGCAACTTTTGAAGAATGAACTGAAAACTCATATTTTGTTCCAAAACAGTGTTTGGATGTGATAACAAGCTGTTTTATCATGTTTGTAATGTTACACATGCATTTCCAAACAAGTAGTAAGTCTTGTATTAAGGCGTTCAAAACAGCGTTTGCTGGCGCTGTAAGCGCTCTAAACAGTGTTTCTGAGCATAACTTGTGGCAAAAGTGCAACTTTTGAAGAATGAACTGAAAACTCATATTTTGTTCCAAAACAGTGTTTGGATGTGATAACAAGCTGTTTTATCATGTTTGTAATGTTACACATGCATTTCCAAACAAGTAGTAAGTCTTGTATTAAGGCGTTCAAAACAGCGTTTGCTGGCGCTGTAAGCGCTCTAAACAGTGTTTCTGAGCATAACTTGTGGCAAAAGTGCAACTTTTGAAGAATGAACTGAAAACTCATATTTTGTTCCAAAACAGTGTTTGGATGTGATAACAAGCTGTTTTATCATGTTTGTAATGTTACACATCCATTTCCATACAAGTAGTAAGTCTTGTATTAAGGCGTTCAAAACAGCGTTTGCTGGCGCTGTAAGCGCTCTAAACAGTGTTTCTGAGCATATCTTGGAGCAAAAGTGCAACTTTTGAAGAATGAACTGAAAACTCATATTTTGTTCCAAAACAGTGTTTGGATGTGATAACAAGCTGTTTTATCATGTTTGTAATGTTACACATCCATTTCCATACAAGTAGTAAGTCTTGTATTAAGTCGTTCAAAACAGCGTTTGCTGGCGCTGTAAGCGCTCTAAACAGTGTTTCTGAGCATAACTTGTGGCAAAAGTGCAACTTTTGAAGAATGAACTGAAAACTCATATTTTGTTCCAAAACAGTGTTTGGATGTGATAACAAGCTGTTTTATCATGTTTGTAATGTTACACATCCATTTCCATACAAGTAGTAAGTCTTGTATTAAGGCGTTCAAAACAGCGTTTGCTGGCGCTGTAAGCGCTCTAAACAGTGTTTCTGAGCATATCTTGGAGCAAAAGTGCAACTTTTGAAGAATGAACTGAAAACTCATATTTTGTTCCAAAACAGTGTTTGGATGTGATAACAAGCTGTTTTATCATGTTTGTAATGTTACACATCCATTTCCATACAAGTAGTAAGTCTTGTATTAAGGCGTTCAAAACAGCGTTTGCTGGCGCTGTAAGCGCTCTAAACAGTGTTTCTGAGCATAACTTGGGGCAAAAGTGCAACTTTTCAAGAATGAAAAGAAAACTCATATTTTGAATGAAAACAGTGTTTGGATGTGATAACAAGCTGTTTTATCATGTTTGTAATGTTACACATCCATTTCCATACAAGTAGTAAGTCTTGTATTAAGGCGTTCAAAACAGCGTTTGCTGGCGCTGTAAGCGCTCTAAACATTGTTTCTGAGCTTAACTTGTGGCAAAAGTGCAACTTTTGAAGAATGAACTGAAAACTCATATTTTGTTCCAAAACAGTGTTTGGATGTGATAACAAGCTGTTTTATCATGTTTGTAATGTTACACATGCATTTCCAAACAAGTAGTAAGTCTTGTATTAAGGCGTTCAAAACAGCGTTTGCTGGCGCTGTAAGCGCTCTAAACAGTGTTTCTGAGCATAACTTGTGGCAAAAGTGCAACTTTTGAAGAATGAACTGAAAACTCATATTTTGTTCCAAAACAGTGTTTGGATGTGATAACAAGCTGTTTTATCATGTTTGTAATGTTACACATCCATTTCCATACAAGTAGTAAGTCTTGTATTAAGGCGTTCAAAACAGCGTTTGCTGGCGCTGTAAGCGCTCTAAACAGTGTTTCTGAGCATATCTTGGAGCAAAAGTGCAACTTTTGAAGAATGAACTGAAAACTCATATTTTGTTCCAAAACAGTGTTTGGATGTGATAACAAGCTGTTTTATCATGTTTGTAATGTTACACATCCATTTCCATACAAGTAGTAAGTCTTGTATTAAGGCGTTCAAAACAGCGTTTGCTGGCGCTGTAAGCGCTCTAAACAGTGTTTCTGAGCATAACTTGTGGCAAAAGTGCAACTTTTGAAGAATGAACTGAAAACTCATATTTTGTTCCAAAACAGTGTTTGGATGTGATAACAAGCTGTTTTATCATGTTTGTAATGTTACACATCCATTTCCATACAAGTAGTAAGTCTTGTATTAAGGCGTTCAAAACAGCGTTTGCTGGCGCTGTAAGCGCTCTAAACAGTGTTTCTGAGCATAACTTGGGGCAAAAGTGCAACTTTTCAAGAATGAAAAGAAAACTCATATTTTGAATGAAAACAGTGTTTGGATGTGATAACAAGCTGTTTTATCATGTTTGTAATGTTACACATCCATTTCCATACAAGTAGTAAGTCTTGTATTAAGGCGTTCAAAACAGCGTTTGCTGGCGCTGTAAGCGCTCTAAACAGTGTTTCTGAGCATAACTTGGGGCAAAAGTGCAACTTTTCAAGAATGAAAAGAAAACTCATATTTTGAATGAAAACAGTGTTTGGATGTGATAACAAGCTGTTTTATCATGTTTGTAATGTTACACATCCATTTCCATACAAGTAGTAAGTCTTGTATTAAGGCGTTCAAAACAGCGTTTGCTGGCGCTGTAAGCGCTCTAAACAGTGTTTCTGAGCATAACTTGGAGCAAAAGTGCAACTTTTGAAGAATGAACTGAAAACTCATATTTTGTTCCAAAACAGTGTTTGGATGTGATAACAAGCTGTTTTATCATGTTTGTAATGTTACACATGCATTTCCATACAAGTAGTAAGTCTTGTATTAAGGCGTTCAAAACAGCGTTTGCTGGCGCTGTAAGCGCTCTAAACAGTGTTTCTGAGCATAACTTGTGGCAAAAGTGCAACTTTTGAAGAATGAACTGAAAACTCATATTCTGTTCCAAAACAGTGTTTGGATGTGATAACAAGCTGTTTTATCATGTTTGTAATGTTACACATGCATTTCCAAACAAGTAGTAAGTCTTGTATTAAGGCGTTCAAAACAGCGTTTGCTGGCGCTGTAAGCGCTCTAAACAGTGTTTCTGAGCATAACTTGTGGAAAAGTGCAACTTTTGAAGAATGAACTGAAAACTCATATTTTGTTCCAAAACAGTGTTTGGATGTGATAACAAGCTGTTTTATCATGTTTGTAATGTTACACATGCATTTCCTAACAAGTAGTAAGGCTTGCATTAAGGCGTTCAAAACAGCGTTTTCTGGCGTTGTAAGAGCTCTAAACAGTGTTTCTGAGCATAACTTGGGGCAAAAGTGCAACTTTTCAAGAATTAAAAGAAAACTCATATTTTGAATGAAAACAGTGTTTGGATGTGATAACAAGCTGTTTTATCATGTTTGTAATGTTACACATCCATTTCCATACAAGTAGTAAGTCTTGTATTAAGGCGTTCAAAACAGCGTTTGCTGGCGCTGTAAGCGCTCTAAACAGTGTTTCTGAGCATAACTTGTGGCAAAAGTGCAACTTTTGAAGAATGAACTGAAAACTCATATTTTGTTCCAAAACAGTGTTTGGATGTGATAACAAGCTGTTTTATCATGTTTGTAATGTTACACATCCATTTCCATACAAGTAGTAAGTCTTGTATTAAGGCGTTCAAAACAGCGTTTGCTGGCGCTGTAAGCGCTCTAAACAGTGTTTCTGAGCATAACTTGGAGCAAAAGTGCAACTTTTGAAGAATGAACTGAAAACTCATATTTTGTTCCAAAACAGTGTTTGGATGTGATAACAAGCTGTTTTATCATGTTTGTAATGTTACACATGCATTTCCATACAAGTAGTAAGTCTTGTATTAAGGCGTTCAAAACAGCGTTTGCTGGCGCTGTAAGCGCTCTAAACAGTGTTTCTGAGCATAACTTGTGGCAAAAGTGCAACTTTTGAAGAATGAACTGAAAACTCATATTCTGTTCCAAAACAGTGTTTGGATGTGATAACAAGCTGTTTTATCATGTTTGTAATGTTACACATGCATTTCCAAACAAGTAGTAAGTCTTGTATTAAGGCGTTCAAAACAGCGTTTGCTGGCGCTGTAAGCGCTCTAAACAGTGTTTCTGAGCATAACTTGTGGAAAAGTGCAACTTTTGAAGAATGAACTGAAAACTCATATTTTGTTCCAAAACAGTGTTTGGATGTGATAACAAGCTGTTTTATCATGTTTGTAATGTTACACATGCATTTCCTAACAAGTAGTAAGGCTTGCATTAAGGCGTTCAAAACAGCGTTTTCTGGCGTTGTAAGAGCTCTAAACAGTGTTTCTGAGCATAACTTGGGGCAAAAGTGCAACTTTTCAAGAATTAAAAGAAAACTCATATTTTGAATGAAAACAGTGTTTGGATGTGATAACAAGCTGTTTTATCATGTTTGTAATGTTACACATCCATTTCCATACAAGTAGTAAGTCTTGTATTAAGGCGTTCAAAACAGCGTTTGCTGGCGCTGTAAGCGCTCTAAACAGTGTTTCTGAGCATAACTTGTGGCAAAAGTGCAACTTTTGAAGAATGAACTGAAAACTCATATTTTGTTCCAAAACAGTGTTTGGATGTGATAACAAGCTGTTTTATCATGTTTGTAATGTTACACATGCATTTCCAAACAAGTAGTAAGTCTTGTATTAAGGCGTTCAAAACAGCGTTTGCTGGCGCTGTAAGCGCTCTAAACAGTGTTTCTGAGCATAACTTGTGGCAAAAGTGCAACTTTTGAAGAATGAACTGAAAACTCATATTTTGTTCCAAAACAGTGTTTGGATGTGATAACAAGCTGTTTTATCATGTTTGTAATGTTACACATGCATTTCCAAACAAGTAGTAAGTCTTGTATTAAGGCGTTCAAAACAGCGTTTGCTGGCGCTGTAAGCGCTCTAAACAGTGTTTCTGAGCATAACTTGTGGCAAAAGTGCAACTTTTGAAGAATGAACTGAAAACTCATATTTTGTTCCAAAACAGTGTTTGGATGTGATAACAAGCTGTTTTATCATGTTTGTAATGTTACACATCCATTTCCATACAAGTAGTAAGTCTTGTATTAAGGCGTTCAAAACAGCGTTTGCTGGCGCTGTAAGCGCTCTAAACAGTGTTTCTGAGCATATCTTGGAGCAAAAGTGCAACTTTTGAAGAATGAACTGAAAACTCATATTTTGTTCCAAAACAGTGTTTGGATGTGATAACAAGCTGTTTTATCATGTTTGTAATGTTACACATCCATTTCCATACAAGTAGTAAGTCTTGTATTAAGTCGTTCAAAACAGCGTTTGCTGGCGCTGTAAGCGCTCTAAACAGTGTTTCTGAGCATAACTTGTGGCAAAAGTGCAACTTTTGAAGAATGAACTGAAAACTCATATTTTGTTCCAAAACAGTGTTTGGATGTGATAACAAGCTGTTTTATCATGTTTGTAATGTTACACATCCATTTCCATACAAGTAGTAAGTCTTGTATTAAGGCGTTCAAAACAGCGTTTGCTGGCGCTGTAAGCGCTCTAAACAGTGTTTCTGAGCATAACTTGGGGCAAAAGTGCAACTTTTCAAGAATGAAAAGAAAACTCATATTTTGAATGAAAACAGTGTTTGGATGTGATAACAAGCTGTTTTATCATGTTTGTAATGTTACACATCCATTTCCATACAAGTAGTAAGTCTTGTATTAAGGCGTTCAAAACAGCGTTTGCTGGCGCTGTAAGCGCTCTAAACATTGTTTCTGAGCTTAACTTGTGGCAAAAGTGCAACTTTTGAAGAATGAACTGAAAACTCATATTTTGTTCCAAAACAGTGTTTGGATGTGATAACAAGCTGTTTTATCATGTTTGTAATGTTACACATGCATTTCCAAACAAGTAGTAAGTCTTGTATTAAGGCGTTCAAAACAGCGTTTGCTGGCGCTGTAAGCGCTCTAAACAGTGTTTCTGAGCATAACTTGTGGCAAAAGTGCAACTTTTGAAGAATGAACTGAAAACTCATATTTTGTTCCAAAACAGTGTTTGGATGTGATAACAAGCTGTTTTATCATGTTTGTAATGTTACACATCCATTTCCATACAAGTAGTAAGTCTTGTATTAAG
Organism: Brachyhypopomus gauderio; assembly: GCF_052324685.1. Classification (NCBI taxonomy): domain Eukaryota; kingdom Metazoa; phylum Chordata; class Actinopteri; order Gymnotiformes; family Hypopomidae; genus Brachyhypopomus; species Brachyhypopomus gauderio. The sequence continues at coordinate 87,508 of NW_027507108.1, forward strand.
GCGTTCAAAACAGCGTTTGCTGGCGCTGTAAGCGCTCTAAACAGTGTTTCTGAGCATATCTTGGAGCAAAAGTGCAACTTTTGAAGAATGAACTGAAAACTCATATTTTGTTCCAAAACAGTGTTTGGATGTGATAACAAGCTGTTTTATCATGTTTGTAATGTTACACATCCATTTCCATACAAGTAGTAAGTCTTGTATTAAGGCGTTCAAAACAGCGTTTGCTGGCGCTGTAAGCGCTCTAAACAGTGTTTCTGAGCATAACTTGTGGCAAAAGTGCAACTTTTGAAGAATGAACTGAAAACTCATATTTTGTTCCAAAACAGTGTTTGGATGTGATAACAAGCTGTTTTATCATGTTTGTAATGTTACACATCCATTTCCATACAAGTAGTAAGTCTTGTATTAAGGCGTTCAAAACAGCGTTTGCTGGCGCTGTAAGCGCTCTAAACAGTGTTTCTGAGCATAACTTGGGGCAAAAGTGCAACTTTTCAAGAATGAAAAGAAAACTCATATTTTGAATGAAAACAGTGTTTGGATGTGATAACAAGCTGTTTTATCATGTTTGTAATGTTACACATCCATTTCCATACAAGTAGTAAGTCTTGTATTAAGGCGTTCAAAACAGCGTTTGCTGGCGCTGTAAGCGCTCTAAACAGTGTTTCTGAGCATAACTTGGGGCAAAAGTGCAACTTTTCAAGAATGAAAAGAAAACTCATATTTTGAATGAAAACAGTGTTTGGATGTGATAACAAGCTGTTTTATCATGTTTGTAATGTTACACATCCATTTCCATACAAGTAGTAAGTCTTGTATTAAGGCGTTCAAAACAGCGTTTGCTGGCGCTGTAAGCGCTCTAAACAGTGTTTCTGAGCATAACTTGGAGCAAAAGTGCAACTTTTGAAGAATGAACTGAAAACTCATATTTTGTTCCAAAACAGTGTTTGGATGTGATAACAAGCTGTTTTATCATGTTTGTAATGTTACACATGCATTTCCATACAAGTAGTAAGTCTTGTATTAAGGCGTTCAAAACAGCGTTTGCTGGCGCTGTAAGCGCTCTAAACAGTGTTTCTGAGCATAACTTGTGGCAAAAGTGCAACTTTTGAAGAATGAACTGAAAACTCATATTCTGTTCCAAAACAGTGTTTGGATGTGATAACAAGCTGTTTTATCATGTTTGTAATGTTACACATGCATTTCCAAACAAGTAGTAAGTCTTGTATTAAGGCGTTCAAAACAGCGTTTGCTGGCGCTGTAAGCGCTCTAAACAGTGTTTCTGAGCATAACTTGTGGAAAAGTGCAACTTTTGAAGAATGAACTGAAAACTCATATTTTGTTCCAAAACAGTGTTTGGATGTGATAACAAGCTGTTTTATCATGTTTGTAATGTTACACATGCATTTCCTAACAAGTAGTAAGGCTTGCATTAAGGCGTTCAAAACAGCGTTTTCTGGCGTTGTAAGAGCTCTAAACAGTGTTTCTGAGCATAACTTGGGGCAAAAGTGCAACTTTTCAAGAATTAAAAGAAAACTCATATTTTGAATGAAAACAGTGTTTGGATGTGATAACAAGCTGTTTTATCATGTTTGTAATGTTACACATCCATTTCCATACAAGTAGTAAGTCTTGTATTAAGGCGTTCAAAACAGCGTTTGCTGGCGCTGTAAGCGCTCTAAACAGTGTTTCTGAGCATAACTTGTGGCAAAAGTGCAACTTTTGAAGAATGAACTGAAAACTCATATTTTGTTCCAAAACAGTGTTTGGATGTGATAACAAGCTGTTTTATCATGTTTGTAATGTTACACATCCATTTCCATACAAGTAGTAAGTCTTGTATTAAGGCGTTCAAAACAGCGTTTGCTGGCGCTGTAAGCGCTCTAAACAGTGTTTCTGAGCATAACTTGGAGCAAAAGTGCAACTTTTGAAGAATGAACTGAAAACTCATATTTTGTTCCAAAACAGTGTTTGGATGTGATAACAAGCTGTTTTATCATGTTTGTAATGTTACACATGCATTTCCATACAAGTAGTAAGTCTTGTATTAAGGCGTTCAAAACAGCGTTTGCTGGCGCTGTAAGCGCTCTAAACAGTGTTTCTGAGCATAACTTGTGGCAAAAGTGCAACTTTTGAAGAATGAACTGAAAACTCATATTCTGTTCCAAAACAGTGTTTGGATGTGATAACAAGCTGTTTTATCATGTTTGTAATGTTACACATGCATTTCCAAACAAGTAGTAAGTCTTGTATTAAGGCGTTCAAAACAGCGTTTGCTGGCGCTGTAAGCGCTCTAAACAGTGTTTCTGAGCATAACTTGTGGAAAAGTGCAACTTTTGAAGAATGAACTGAAAACTCATATTTTGTTCCAAAACAGTGTTTGGATGTGATAACAAGCTGTTTTATCATGTTTGTAATGTTACACATGCATTTCCTAACAAGTAGTAAGGCTTGCATTAAGGCGTTCAAAACAGCATTTTCTGGCGTTGTAAGAGCTCTAAACAGTGTTTCTGAGCATAACTTGGGGCAAAAGTGCAACTTTTCAAGAATTAAAAGAAAACTCATATTTTGAATGAAAACAGTGTTTGGATGTGATAACAAGCTGTTTTATCATGTTTGTAATGTTACACATCCATTTCCATACAAGTAGTAAGTCTTGTATTAAGGCGTTCAAAACAGCGTTTGCTGGCGCTGTAAGCGCTCTAAACAGTGTTTCTGAGCATAACTTGTGGCAAAAGTGCAACTTTTGAAGAATGAACTGAAAACTCATATTTTGTTCCAAAACAGTGTTTGGATGTGATAACAAGCTGTTTTATCATGTTTGTAATGTTACACATCCATTTCCATACAAGTAGTAAGTCTTGTATTAAGGCGTTCAAAACAGCGTTTGCTGGCGCTGTAAGCGCTCTAAACAGTGTTTCTGAGCATAACTTGGAGCAAAAGTGCAACTTTTGAAGAATGAACTGAAAACTCATATTTTGTTTCAAAACAGTGTTTGGATGTGATAACAAGCTGTTTTATCATGTTTGTAATGTTACACATGCATTTCCAAACAAGTAGTAAGTCTTGCATTTAGGCGTTCAAAACAGCGTTTGCTGGCGCTGTAAACGCTCTAAACAGTGTTTCTGAGCATAACTTGGAGCAAAAGTGCAACTTTTGAAGAATGAAAGGAAAACTCATATTTTGAATGAAAACAGTGTTTGGATGTGATAACAAGCTGTTTTATCATGTTTGTAATGTTACACATCCATTTCCATACAAGTAGTAAGTCTTGTATTAAGGCGTTCAAAACAGCGTTTGCTGGCGCTGTAAGCGCTCTAAACAGTGTTTCTGAGCATAACTTGTGGCAAAAGTGCAACTTTTGAAGAATGAACTGAAAACTCATATTTTGTTCCAAAACAGTGATTGGATGTGATAACAAGCTGTTTTATCATGTTTGTAATGTTACACATCCATTTCCATACAAGTAGTAAGTCTTGTATTAAGGCGTTCAAAACAGCGTTTGCTGGCGCTGTAAGCGCTCTAAACAGTGTTTCTGAGCATAACTTGTGGCAAAAGTGCAACTTTTGAAGAATGAACTGAAAACTCATATTTTGTTCCAAAACAGTGTTTGGATGTGATAACAAGCTGTTTTATCATGTTTGTAATGTTACACATGCATTTCCAAACAAGTAGTAAGTCTTGTATTAAGGCGTTCAAAACAGCGTTTGCTGGCGCTGTAAGCGCTCTAAACAGTGTTTCTGAGCATAACTTGTGGCAAAAGTGCAACTTTTGAAGAATGAACTGAAAACTCATATTTTGTTCCAAAACAGTGTTTGGATGTGATAACAAGCTGTTTTATCATGTTTGTAATGTTACACATCCATTTCCATACAAGTAGTAAGTCTTGTATTAAGGCGTTCAAAACAGCGTTTGCTGGCGCTGTAAGCGCTCTAAACAGTGTTTCTGAGCATAACTTGGAGCAAAAGTGCAACTTTTGAAGAATGAACTGAAAACTCATATTTTGTTCCAAAACAGTGTTTGGATGTGATAACAAGCTGTTTTATCATGTTTGTAATGTTACACATGCATTTCCATACAAGTAGTAAGTCTTGTATTAAGGCGTTCAAAACAGCGTTTGCTGGCGCTGTAAGCGCTCTAAACAGTGTTTCTGAGCATAACTTGTGGCAAAAGTGCAACTTTTGAAGAATGAACTGAAAACTCATATTTTGTTCCAAAACAGTGTTTGGATGTGATAACAAGCTGTTTTATCATGTTTGTAATGTTACACATGCATTTCCTAACAAGTAGTAAGGCTTGCATTAAGGCGTTCAAAACAGCGTTTGCTGGCGCTGTAAGCGCTCTAAACAGTGTTTCTGAGCATAACTTGTGGCAAAAGTGCAACTTTTGAAGAATGAACTGAAAACTCATATTTTGTTCCAAAACAGTGTTTGGATGTGATAACAAGCTGTTTTATCATGTTTGTAATGTTACACATCCATTTCCATACAAGTAGTAAGTCTTGTATTAAGGCGTTCAAAACAGCGTTTGCTGGCGCTGTAAGCGCTCTAAACAGTGTTTCTGAGCATAACTTGTGGCAAAAGTGCAACTTTTGAAGAATGAACTGAAAACTCATATTTTGTTCCAAAACAGTGTTTGGATGTGATAACAAGCTGTTTTATCATGTTTGTAATGTTACACATGCATTTCCAAACAAGTAGTAAGTCTTGTATTAAGGCGTTCAAAACAGCGTTTGCTGGCGCTGTAAGCGCTCTAAACAGTGTTTCTGAGCATAACTTGGAGCAAAAGTGCAACTTTTGAAGAAAGAACTGAAAACTCATATTTTGTTCCAAAACAGTGTTTGGATGTGATAACAAGCTGTTTTATCATGTTTGTAATGTTACACATGCATTTCCTAACAAGTAGTAAGTCTTGCATTTAGGCGTTCAAAACAGCGATTGCTGGCGCTGTAAGCGCTCTAAACAGTGTTTCTGAGCATAACTTGTGGCAAAAGTGCAACTTTTGAAGAATGAAAAGAAAACTCATATTTTGAATGAAAACAGTGTTTGGATGTGATAACAAGCTGTTTTATCATGTTTGTAATGTTACACATGCATTTCCAAACAAGTAGTAAGTCTTGCATTTAGGCGTTCAAAACAGCGTTTGCTGGCGCTGTAAACGCTCTAAACAGTGTTTCTGAGCATAACTTGGAGCAAAAGTGCAACTTTTGAAGAATGAACTGAAAACTCATATTTTGTTTCAAAACAGTGTTTGGATGTGATAACAAGCTGTTTTATCATGTTTGTAATGTTACACATGCATTTCCAAACAAGTAGTAAGTCTTGCATTTAGGCGTTCAAAACAGCGTTTGCTGGCGCTGTAAACGCTCTAAACAGTGTTTCTGAGCATAACTTGGAGCAAAAGTGCAACTTTTGAAGAATGAAAGGAAAACTCATATTTTGAATGAAAACAGTGTTTGGATGTGATAACAAGCTGTTTTATCATGTTTGTAATGTTACACATCCATTTCCATACAAGTAGTAAGTCTTGTATTAAGGCGTTCAAAACAGCGTTTGCTGGCGCTGTAAGCGCTCTAAACAGTGTTTCTGAGCATAACTTGTGGCAAAAGTGCAACTTTTGAAGAATGAACTGAAAACTCATATTTTGTTCCAAAACAGTGATTGGATGTGATAACAAGCTGTTTTATCATGTTTGTAATGTTACACATCCATTTCCATACAAGTAGTAAGTCTTGTATTAAGGCGTTCAAAACAGCGTTTGCTGGCGCTGTAAGCGCTCTAAACAGTGTTTCTGAGCATAACTTGTGGCAAAAGTGCAACTTTTGAAGAATGAACTGAAAACTCATATTTTGTTCCAAAACAGTGTTTGGATGTGATAACAAGCTGTTTTATCATGTTTGTAATGTTACACATGCATTTCCAAACAAGTAGTAAGTCTTGTATTAAGGCGTTCAAAACAGCGTTTGCTGGCGCTGTAAGCGCTCTAAACAGTGTTTCTGAGCATAACTTGTGGCAAAAGTGCAACTTTTGAAGAATGAACTGAAAACTCATATTTTGTTCCAAAACAGTGTTTGGATGTGATAACAAGCTGTTTTATCATGTTTGTAATGTTACACATCCATTTCCATACAAGTAGTAAGTCTTGTATTAAGGCGTTCAAAACAGCGTTTGCTGGCGCTGTAAGCGCTCTAAACAGTGTTTCTGAGCATAACTTGGAGCAAAAGTGCAACTTTTGAAGAATGAACTGAAAACTCATATTTTGTTCCAAAACAGTGTTTGGATGTGATAACAAGCTGTTTTATCATGTTTGTAATGTTACACATGCATTTCCATACAAGTAGTAAGTCTTGTATTAAGGCGTTCAAAACAGCGTTTGCTGGCGCTGTAAGCGCTCTAAACAGTGTTTCTGAGCATAACTTGTGGCAAAAGTGCAACTTTTGAAGAATGAACTGAAAACTCATATTTTGTTCCAAAACAGTGTTTGGATGTGATAACAAGCTGTTTTATCATGTTTGTAATGTTACACATGCATTTCCTAACAAGTAGTAAGGCTTGCATTAAGGCGTTCAAAACAGCGTTTGCTGGCGCTGTAAGCGCTCTAAACAGTGTTTCTGAGCATAACTTGTGGCAAAAGTGCAACTTTTGAAGAATGAACTGAAAACTCATATTTTGTTCCAAAACAGTGTTTGGATGTGATAACAAGCTGTTTTATCATGTTTGTAATGTTACACATGCATTTCCTAACAAGTAGTAAGGCTTGCATTAAGGCGTTCAAAACAGCGTTTTCTGGCGTTGTAAGAGCTCTAAACAGTGTTTCTGAGCATAACTTGGGGCAAAAGTGCAACTTTTCAAGAATGAAAAGAAAACTCATATTTTGAATGAAAACAGTGTTTGGATGTGATAACAAGCTGTTTTATCATGTTTGTAATGTTACACATCCATTTCCATACAAGTAGTAAGTCTTGTATTAAGGCGTTCAAAACAGCGTTTGCTGGCGCTGTAAGCGCTCTAAACAGTGTTTCTGAGCATAACTTGGAGCAAAAGTGCAACTTTTGAAGAATGAACTGAAAACTCATATTTTGTTCCAAAACAGTGTTTGGATGTGATAACAAGCTGTTTTATCATGTTTGTAATGTTACACATGCATTTCCATACAAGTAGTAAGTCTTGTATTAAGGCGTTCAAAACAGCGTTTGCTGGCGCTGTAAGCGCTCTAAACAGTGTTTCTGAGCATAACTTGTGGCAAAAGTGCAACTTTTGAAGAATGAACTGAAAACTCATATTTTGTTCCAAAACAGTGTTTGGATGTGATAACAAGCTGTTTTATCATGTTTGTAATGTTACACATGCATTTCCAAACAAGTAGTAAGTCTTGTATTAAGGCGTTCAAAACAGCGTTTGCTGGCGCTGTAAGCGCTCTAAACAGTGTTTCTGAGCATAACTTGTGGCAAAAGTGCAACTTTTGAAGAATGAACTGAAAACTCATATTTTGTTCCAAAACAGTGTTTGGATGTGATAACAAGCTGTTTTATCATGTTTGTAATGTTACACATGCATTTCCAAACAAGTAGTAAGTCTTGTATTAAGGCGTTCAAAACAGCGTTTGCTGGCGCTGTAAGCGCTCTAAACAGTGTTTCTGAGCATAACTTGGAGCAAAAGTGCAACTTTTGAAGAAAGAACTGAAAACTCATATTTTGTTCCAAAACAGTGTTTGGATGTGATAACAAGCTGTTTTATCATGTTTGTAATGTTACACATGCATTTCCTAACAAGTAGTAAGGCTTGCATTAAGGCGTTCAAAACAGCGTTTTCTGGCGTTGTAAGAGCTCTAAACAGTGTTTCTGAGCATAACTTGGGGCAAAAGTGCAACTTTTCAAGAATGAAAAGAAAACTCATATTTTGAATGAAAACAGTGTTTGGATGTGATAACAAGCTGTTTTATCATGTTTGTAATGTTACACATGCATTTCCAAACAAGTAGTAAGGCTTGCATTAAGGCGTTCAAAACAGCGTTTTCTGGCGTTGTAAGAGCTCTAAACAGTGTTTCTGAGCATAACTTGGGGCAAAAGTGCAACTTTTCAAGAATGAAAAGAAAACTCATATTTTGAATGAAAACAGTGTTTGGATGTGATAACAAGCTGTTTTATCATGTTTGTAATGTTACACATGCATTTCCTAACAAGTAGTAAGTCTTGCATTTAGGCGTTCAAAACAGCGATTGCTGGCGCTGTAAGCGCTCTAAACAGTGTTTCTGAGCATAACTTGTGGCAAAAGTGCAACTTTTGAAGAATGAAAAGAAAACTCATATTTTGAATGAAAACAGTGTTTGGATGTGATAACAAGCTGTTTTATCATGTTTGTAATGTTACACATGCATTTCCAAACAAGTAGTAAGTCTTGCATTTAGGCGTTCAAAACAGCGTTTGCTGGCGCTGTAAACGCTCTAAACAGTGTTTCTGAGCATAACTTGGAGCAAAAGTGCAACTTTTGAAGAATGAACTGAAAACTCATATTTTGTTTCAAAACAGTGTTTGGATGTGATAACAAGCTGTTTTATCATGTTTGTAATGTTACACATGCATTTCCAAACAAGTAGTAAGTCTTGCATTTAGGCGTTCAAAACAGCGTTTGCTGGCGCTGTAAACGCTCTAAACAGTGTTTCTGAGCATAACTTGGAGCAAAAGTGCAACTTTTGAAGAATGAAAGGAAAACTCATATTTTGAATGAAAACAGTGTTTGGATGTGATAACAAGCTGTTTTATCATGTTTGTAATGTTACACATCCATTTCCATACAAGTAGTAAGTCTTGTATTAAGGCGTTCAAAACAGCGTTTGCTGGCGCTGTAAGCGCTCTAAACAGTGTTTCTGAGCATAACTTGTGGCAAAAGTGCAACTTTTGAAGAATGAACTGAAAACTCATATTTTGTTCCAAAACAGTGATTGGATGTGATAACAAGCTGTTTTATCATGTTTGTAATGTTACACATCCATTTCCATACAAGTAGTAAGTCTTGTATTAAGGCGTTCAAAACAGCGTTTGCTGGCGCTGTAAGCGCTCTAAACAGTGTTTCTGAGCATAACTTGTGGCAAAAGTGCAACTTTTGAAGAATGAACTGAAAACTCATATTTTGTTCCAAAACAGTGTTTGGATGTGATAACAAGCTGTTTTATCATGTTTGTAATGTTACACATGCATTTCCAAACAAGTAGTAAGTCTTGTATTAAGGCGTTCAAAACAGCGTTTGCTGGCGCTGTAAGCGCTCTAAACAGTGTTTCTGAGCATAACTTGTGGCAAAAGTGCAACTTTTGAAGAATGAACTGAAAACTCATATTTTGTTCCAAAACAGTGTTTGGATGTGATAACAAGCTGTTTTATCATGTTTGTAATGTTACACATCCATTTCCATACAAGTAGTAAGTCTTGTATTAAGGCGTTCAAAACAGCGTTTGCTGGCGCTGTAAGCGCTCTAAACAGTGTTTCTGAGCATAACTTGGAGCAAAAGTGCAACTTTTGAAGAATGAACTGAAAACTCATATTTTGTTCCAAAACAGTGTTTGGATGTGATAACAAGCTGTTTTATCATGTTTGTAATGTTACACATGCATTTCCATACAAGTAGTAAGTCTTGTATTAAGGCGTTCAAAACAGCGTTTGCTGGCGCTGTAAGCGCTCTAAACAGTGTTTCTGAGCATAACTTGTGGCAAAAGTGCAACTTTTGAAGAATGAACTGAAAACTCATATTTTGTTCCAAAACAGTGTTTGGATGTGATAACAAGCTGTTTTATCATGTTTGTAATGTTACACATGCATTTCCTAACAAGTAGTAAGGCTTGCATTAAGGCGTTCAAAACAGCGTTTGCTGGCGCTGTAAGCGCTCTAAACAGTGTTTCTGAGCATAACTTGTGGCAAAAGTGCAACTTTTGAAGAATGAACTGAAAACTCATATTTTGTTCCAAAACAGTGTTTGGATGTGATAACAAGCTGTTTTATCATGTTTGTAATGTTACACATCCATTTCCATACAAGTAGTAAGTCTTGTATTAAGGCGTTCAAAACAGCGTTTGCTGGCGCTGTAAGCGCTCTAAACAGTGTTTCTGAGCATAACTTGGAGCAAAAGTGCAACTTTTGAAGAATGAACTGAAAACTCATATTTTGTTCCAAAACAGTGTTTGGATGTGATAACAAGCTGTTTTATCATGTTTGTAATGTTACACATGCATTTCCAAACAAGTAGTAAGTCTTGTATTAAGGCGTTCAAAACAGCGTTTGCTGGCGCTGTAAGCGCTCTAAACAGTGTTTCTGAGCATAACTTGGAGCAAAAGTGCAACTTTTGAAGAAAGAACTGAAAACTCATATTTTGTTCCAAAACAGTGTTTGGATGTGATAACAAGCTGTTTTATCATGTTTGTAATGTTACACATGCATTTCCTAACAAGTAGTAAGGCTTGCATTAAGGCGTTCAAAACAGCGTTTTCTGGCGTTGTAAGAGCTCTAAACAGTGTTTCTGAGCATAACTTGGGGCAAAAGTGCAACTTTTCAAGAATGAAAAGAAAACTCATATTTTGAATGAAAACAGTGTTTGGATGTGATAACAAGCTGTTTTATCATGTTTGTAATGTTACACATGCATTTCCAAACAAGTAGTAAGGCTTGCATTAAGGCGTTCAAAACAGCGTTTTCTGGCGTTGTAAGAGCTCTAAACAGTGTTTCTGAGCATAACTTGGGGCAAAAGTGCAACTTTTCAAGAATGAAAAGAAAACTCATATTTTGAATGAAAACAGTGTTTGGATGTGATAACAAGCTGTTTTATCATGTTTGTAATGTTACACATCCATTTCCATACAAGTAGTAAGTCTTGTATTAAGGCGTTCAAAACAGCGTTTGCTGGCGCTGTAAGCGCTCTAAACATTGTTTCTGAGCTTAACTTGTGGCAAAAGTGCAACTTTTGAAGAATGAACTGAAAACTCATATTTTGTTCCAAAACAGTGTTTGGATGTGATAACAAGCTGTTTTATCATGTTTGTAATGTTACACATGCATTTCCATACAAGTAGTAAGTCTTGTATTAAGGCGTTCAAAACAGCGTTTGCTGGCGCTGTAAGCGCTCTAAACAGTGTTTCTGAGCATAACTTGGAGCAAAAGTGCAACTTTTGAAGAATGAACTGAAAACTCATATTTTGTTCCAAAACAGTGTTTGGATGTGATAACAAGCTGTTTTATCATGTTTGTAATGTTACACATGCATTTCCTAACAAGTAGTAAGGCTTGCATTAAGGCGTTCAAAACAGCGTTTTCTGGCGTTGTAAGAGCTCTAAACAGTGTTTCTGAGCATAACTTGGGGCAAAAGTGCAACTTTTCAAGAATGAAAAGAAAACTCATATTTTGAATGAAAACAGTGTTTGGATGTGATAACAAGCTGTTTTATCATGTTTGTAATGTTACACATCCATTTCCATACAAGTAGTAAGTCTTGTATTAAGGCGTTCAAAACAGCGTTTGCTGGCGCTGTAAGCGCTCTAAACAGTGTTTCTGAGCATAACTTGTGGCAAAAGTGCAACTTTCGAAGAATGAACTGAAAACTCATATTTTGTTCCAAAACAGTGTTTGGATGTGATAACAAGCTGTTTTATCATGTTTGTAATGTTACACATCCATTTCCATACAAGTAGTAAGTCTTGTATTAAGGCGTTCAAAACAGCGTTTGCTGGCGCTGTAAGCGCTCTAAACAGTGTTTCTGCGCATAACTTGGAGCAAAAGTGCAACTTTTGAAGAATGAACTGAAAACTCATATTTTGTTCCAAAACAGTGTTTGGATGTGATAACAAGCTGTTTTATCATGTTTGTAATGTTACACATGCATTTCCATACAAGTAGTAAGTCTTGTATTAAGGCGTTCAAAACAGCGTTTGCTGGCGCTGTAAGCGCTCTAAACAGTGTTTCTGAGCATAACTTGTGGCAAAAGTGCAACTTTTGAAGAATGAACTGAAAACTCATATTCTGTTCCAAAACAGTGTTTGGATGTGATAACAAGCTGTTTTATCATGTTTGTAATGTTACACATGCATTTCCTAACAAGTAGTAAGGCTTGCATTAAGGCGTTCAAAACAGCGTTTGCTGGCGCTGTAAGCGCTCTAAACAGTGTTTCTGAGCATAACTTGTGGCAAAAGTGCAACTTTTGAAGAATGAACTGAAAACTCATATTTTGTTCCAAAACAGTGTTTGGATGTGATAACAAGCTGTTTTATCATGTTTGTAATGTTACACATCCATTTCCATACAAGTAGTAAGTCTTGTATTAAGGCGTTCAAAACAGCGTTTGCTGGCGCTGTAAGCGCTCTAAACAGTGTTTCTGAGCATATCTTGGAGCAAAAGTGCAACTTTTGAAGAATGAACTGAAAACTCATATTTTGTTCCAAAACAGTGTTTGGATGTGATAACAAGCTGTTTTATCATGTTTGTAATGTTACACATGCATTTCCCATACAAGTAGTAAGTCTTGTATTAAGGCGTTCAAAACAGCGTTTTCTGGCGTTGTAAGAGCTCTAAACAGTGTTTCTGAGCATAACTTGGGGCAAAAGTGCAACTTTTCAAGAATGAAAAGAAAACTCATATTTTGTTCCAAAACAGTGTTTGGATGTGATAACAAGCTGTTTTATCATGTTTGTAATGTTACACATGCATTTCCATACAAGTAGTAAGTCTTGTATTAAGGCGTTCAAAACAGCGTTTGCTGGCGCTGTAAGCGCTCTAAACAGTGTTTCTGAGCATAACTTGGGGCAAAAGTGCAACTTTTCAAGAATGAAAAGAAAACTCATATTTTGAATGAAAACAGTGTTTGGATGTGATAACAAGCTGTTTTATCATGTTTGTAATGTTACACATCCATTTCCATACAAGTAGTAAGTCTTGTATTAAGGCGTTCAAAACAGCGTTTGCTGGCGCTGTAAGCGCTCTAAACATTGTTTCTGAGCTTAACTTGTGGCAAAAGTGCAACTTTTGAAGAATGAACTGAAAACTCATATTTTGTTCCAAAACAGTGTTTGGATGTGATAACAAGCTGTTTTATCATGTTTGTAATGTTACACATCCATTTCCATACAAGTAGTAAGTCTTGTATTAAGGCGTTCAAAACAGCGTTTGCTGGCGCTGTAAGCGCTCTAAACAGTGTTTCTGAGCAGATCTTGGAGCAAAAGTGCAACTTTTGAAGAATGAACTGAAAACTCATATTTTGTTCCAAAACAGTGTTTGGATGTGATAACAAGCTGTTTTATCATGTTTGTAATGTTACACATGCATTTCCATACAAGTAGTAAGTCTTGTATTAAGGCGTTCAAAACAGCGTTTGCTGGCGCTGTAAGCGCTCTAAACAGTGTTTCTGAGCATAACTTGGGGCAAAAGTGCAACTTTTCAAGAATGAAAAGAAAACTCATATTTTGAATGAAAACAGTGTTTGGATGTGATAACAAGCTGTTTTATCATGTTTGTAATGTTACACATCCATTTCCATACAAGTAGTAAGTCTTGTATTAAGGCGTTCAAAACCAGCGTTTGCTGGCGCTGTAAGCGCTCTAAACATTGTTTCTGAGCTTAACTTGTGGCAAAAGTGCAACTTTTGAAGAATGAACTGAAAAACTCATATTTTGTTCCAAAACAGTGTTTGGATGTGATAACAAGCTGTTTTATCATGTTTGTAATGTTACACATGCATTTCCATACAAGTAGTAAGTCTTGTATTAAGGCGTTCAAAACAGCGTTTGCTGGCGCTGTAAGCGCTCTAAACAGTGTTTCTGAGCATAACTTGTGGCAAAAAGTGCAACTTTTGAAGAATGAACTGAAAACTCATATTTTGTTCCAAAACAGTGTTTGGATGTGATAACAAGCTGTTTTATCATGTTTGTAATGTTACACATGCATTTCCAAACAAGTAGTAAGTCTTGTATTAAGGCGTTCAAAACAGCGTTTGCTGGCGCTGTAAGCGCTCTAAACAGTGTTTCTGAGCATAACTTGGAGCAAAAGTGCAACTTTTGAAGAAAGAACTGAAAACTCATATTTTGTTCCAAAACAGTGTTTGGATGTGATAACAAGCTGTTTTATCATGTTTGTAATGTTACACATGCATTCTCCTAACAAGTAGTAAGGCTTGCATTAAGGCGTTCAAAACAGCGTTTTCTGGCGTTGTAAGAGCTCTAAACAGTGTTTCTGAGCATAACTTGGGGCAAAAGTGCAACTTTTCAAGAATGAAAAGAAAACTCATATTTTGAATGAAAACAGTGTTTGGATGTGATAACAAGCTGTTTTATCATGTTGTAATGTTACACATGCATTTCCAAACAGTAGTAAGGCTTGCATTAAGGCGTTCAAAACAGCGTTTTCTGGCGTTGTAAGAGCTCTAAACAGTGTTTCTGAGCATAACTTGGGGCAAAAGTGCAACTTTTCAAGAATGAAAAGAAAACTCATATTTGAATGAAAACAGTGTGTTTGGATGTGATAACAAGCTGTTTTATCATGTTTGTAATGTTACACATCCATTTCCATACAAGTAGTAAGTCTTGTATTAAGGCGTTCAAAACAGCGTTTGCTGGCGCTGTAAGCGCTCTAAACATTGTTTCTGAGCATAACTTGTGGCAAAAGTGCAACTTTTGAAGAATGAACTGAAAACTCATATTTTGTTCCAAAACAGTGTTTGGATGTGATAACAAGCTGTTTTATCATGTTTGTAATGTTACACATGCATTTCCATACAAGTAGTAAGTCTTGTATTAAGGCGTTCAAAACAGCGTTTGCTGGCGCTGTAAGCGCTCTAAACAGTGTTTCTGAGCATAACTTGGAGCAAAAGTGCAACTTTTGAAGAATGAACTGAAAACTCATATTTTGTTCCAAAACAGTGTTTGGATGTGATAACAAGCTGTTTTATCATGTTTGTAATGTTACACATGCATTTCCTAACAAGTAGTAAGGCTTGCATTAAGGCGTTCAAAACAGCGTTTTCTGGCGTTGTAAGAGCTCTAAACAGTGTTTCTGAGCATAACTTGGGGCAAAAGTGCAACTTTTCAAGAATGAAAAGAAAACTCATATTTTGAATGAAAACAGTGTTTGGATGTGATAACAAGCTGTTTTATCATGTTTGTAATGTTACACATCCATTTCCATACAAGTAGTAAGTCTTGTATTAAGGCGTTCAAAACAGCGTTTGCTGCGCTGTAAGCGCTCTAAACAGTGTTTCTGAGCATAACTTGTGGCAAAAGTGCAACTTTCGAAGAATGAACTGAAAACTCATATTTTGTTCCAAAACAGTGTTTGGATGTGATAACAAGCTGTTTTATCATGTTTGTAATGTTACACATCCATTTCCATACAAGTAGTAAGTCTTGTATTAAGGCGTTCAAAACAGCGTTTGCTGGCGCTGTAAGCGCTCTAAACATTGTTTCTGAGCTTAACTTGTGGCAAAAAGTGCAACTTTTGAAGAATGAACTGAAAACTCATATTTTGTTCCAAAACAGTGTTTGGATGTGATAACAAGCTGTTTTATCATGTTTGTAATGTTACACATCCATTTCCATACAAGTAGTAAGTCTTGTATTAAGGCGTTCAAAACAGCGTTTGCTGGCGCTGTAAGCGCTCTAAACAGTGTTTCTGAGCAGATCTTGGAGCAAAAGTGCAACTTTTGAAGAATGAACTGAAAACTCATATTTTGTTCCAAAACAGTGTTTGGGATGTGATAACAAGCTGTTTTATCATGTTTGTAATGTTACACATGCATTTCCATACAAGTAGTAAGTCTTGTATTAAGGCGTTCAAAACAGCGTTTGCTGGCGCTGTAAGCGCTCTAAACAGTGTTTCTGAGCATAACTTGGGGCAAAAGTGCAACTTTTCAAGAATGAAAAGAAAACTCATATTTTGAATGAAAACAGTGTTTGGATGTGATAACAAGCTGTTTTATCATGTTTGTAATGTTACACATCCATTTCCATACAAGTAGTAAGTCTTGTATTAAGGCGTTCAAAACAGCGTTTGCTGGCGCTGTAAGCGCTCTAAACATTGTTTCTGAGCTTAACTTGTGGCAAAAGTGCAACTTTTGAAGAATGAACTGAAAACTCATATTTTGTTCCAAAACAGTGTTTGGATGTGATAACAAGCTGTTTTATCATGTTTGTAATGTTACACATGCATTTCCATACAAGTAGTAAGTCTTGTATTAAGGCGTTCAAAACAGCGTTTGCTGGCGCTGTAAGCGCTCTAAACAGTGTTTCTGAGCATAACTTGGAGCAAAAGTGCAACTTTTGAAGAATGAACTGAAAACTCATATTTTGTTCTAAAACAGTGTTTGGATGTGATAACAAGCTGTTTTATCATGTTTGTAATGTTACACATGCATTTCCAAACAAGTAGTAAGTCTTGTATTAAGGCGTTCAAAACAGCGTTTGCTGGCGCTGTAAGCGCTCTAAACAGTGTTTCTGAGCATAACTTGGAGCAAAAGTGCAACTTTTGAAGAATGAACTGAAAACTCATATTTTGTTCCAAAACAGTGTTTGGATGTGATAACAAGCTGTTTTATCATGTTTGTAATGTTACACATGCATTTCCTAACAAGTAGTAAGGCTTGCATTAAGGCGTTCAAAACAGCGTTTTCTGGCGTTGTAAGAGCTCTAAACAGTGTTTCTGAGCATAACTTGGGGCAAAAGTGCAACTTTTCAAGAATGAAAAGAAAACTCATATTTTGAATGAAAACAGTGTTTGGATGTGATAACAAGCTGTTTTATCATGTTTGTAATGTTACACATGCATTTCCAAACAAGTAGTAAGGCTTGCATTAAGGCGTTCAAAACAGCGTTTTCTGGCGTTGTAAGAGCTCTAAACAGTGTTTCTGAGCATAACTTGGGGCAAAAGTGCAACTTTTCAAGAATGAAAAGAAAACTCATATTTTGAATGAAAACAGTGTTTGGATGTGATAACAAGCTGTTTTATCATGTTTGTAATGTTACACATGCATTTCCATACAAGTAGTAAGTCTTGTATTAAGGCGTTCAAAACAGCGTTTGCTGGCGCTGTAAGCGCTCTAAACAGTGTTTCTGAGCATAACTTGTGGCAAAAGTGCAACTTTTGAAGAATGAACTGAAAACTCATATTCTGTTCCAAAACAGTGTTTGGATGTGATAACAAGCTGTTTTATCATGTTTGTAATGTTACACATGCATTTCCAAACAAGTAGTAAGTCTTGTATTAAGGCGTTCAAAACAGCGTTTGCTGGCGCTGTAAGCGCTCTAAACAGTGTTTCTGAGCATAACTTGTGGAAAAGTGCAACTTTTGAAGAATGAACTGAAAACTCATATTTTGTTCCAAAACAGTGTTTGGATGTGATAACAAGCTGTTTTATCATGTTTGTAATGTTACACATGCATTTCCAAACAAGTAGTAAGTCTTGTATTAAGGCGTTCAAAACAGCGTTTGCTGGCGCTGTAAGCGCTCTAAACAGTGTTTCTGAGCATAACTTGGAGCAAAAGTGCAACTTTTGAAGAATGAACTGAAAACTCATATTTTGTTCCAAAACAGTGTTTGGATGTGATAACAAGCTGTTTTATCATGTTTGTAATGTTACACATGCATTTCCTAACAAGTAGTAAGGCTTGCATTAAGGCGTTCAAAACAGCGTTTTCTGGCGTTGTAAGAGCTCTAAACAGTGTTTCTGAGCATAACTTGGGGCAAAAGTGCAACTTTTCAAGAATGAAAAGAAAACTCATATTTTGAATGAAAACAGTGTTTGGATGTGATAACAAGCTGTTTTATCATGTTTGTAATGTTACACATGCATTTCCAAACAAGTAGTAAGGCTTGCATTAAGGCGTTCAAAACAGCGTTTTCTGGCGTTGTAAGAGCTCTAAACAGTGTTTCTGAGCATAACTTGGGGCAAAAGTGCAACTTTTCAAGAATGAAAAGAAAACTCATATTTTGAATGAAAACAGTGTTTGGATGTGATAACAAGCTGTTTTATCATGTTTGTAATGTTACACATCCATTTCCATACAAGTAGTAAGTCTTGTATTAAGGCGTTCAAAACAGCGTTTGCTGGCGCTGTAAGCGCTCTAAACAGTGTTTCTGAGCATAACTTGGAGCAAAAGTGCAACTTTTGAAGAATGAACTGAAAACTCATATTTTGTTCCAAAACAGTGTTTGGATGTGATAACAAGCTGTTTTATCATGTTTGTAATGTTACAAATGCATTTCCATACAAGTAGTAAGTCTTGTATTAAGGCGTTCAAAACAGCGTTTGCTGGCGCTGTAAGCGCTCTAAACAGTGTTTCTGAGCATAACTTGGAGCAAAAGTGCAACTTTTGAAGAATGAACTGAAAACTCATATTTTGTTCCAAAACAGTGTTTGGATGTGATAACAAGCTGTTTTATCATGTTTGTAATGTTACACATGCATTTCCAAACAAGTAGTAAGTCTTGTATTAAGGCGTTCAAAACAGCGTTTGCTGGCGCTGTAAGCGCTCTAAACAGTGTTTCTGAGCATAACTTGGAGCAAAAGTGCAACTTTTGAAGAAAGAACTGAAAACTCATATTTTGTTCCAAAACAGTGTTTGGATGTGATAACAAGCTGTTTTATCATGTTTGTAATGTTACACATGCATTTCCTAACAAGTAGTAAGGCTTGCATTAAGGCGTTCAAAACAGCGTTTTCTGGCGTTGTAAGAGCTCTAAACAGTGTTTCTGAGCATAACTTGGGGCAAAAGTGCAACTTTTCAAGAATGAAAAGAAAACTCATATTTTGAATGAAAACAGTGTTTGGATGTGATAACAAGCTGTTTTATCATGTTTGTAATGTTACACATGCATTTCCAAACAAGTAGTAAGGCTTGCATTAAGGCGTTCAAAACAGCGTTTTCTGGCGTTGTAAGAGCTCTAAACAGTGTTTCTGAGCATAACTTGGGGCAAAAGTGCAACTTTTCAAGAATGAAAAGAAAACTCATATTTTGAATGAAAACAGTGTTTGGATGTGATAACAAGCTGTTTTATCATGTTTGTAATGTTACACATCCATTTCCATACAAGTAGTAAGTCTTGTATTAAGGCGTTCAAAACAGCGTTTGCTGGCGCTGTAAGCGCTCTAAACATTGTTTCTGAGCTTAACTTGTGGCAAAAGTGCAACTTTTGAAGAATGAACTGAAAACTCATATTTTGTTCCAAAACAGTGTTTGGATGTGATAACAAGCTGTTTTATCATGTTTGTAATGTTACACATGCATTTCCATACAAGTAGTAAGTCTTGTATTAAGGCGTTCAAAACAGCGTTTGCTGGCGCTGTAAGCGCTCTAAACAGTGTTTCTGAGCATAACTTGGAGCAAAAGTGCAACTTTTGAAGAATGAACTGAAAACTCATATTTTGTTCCAAAACAGTGTTTGGATGTGATAACAAGCTGTTTTATCATGTTTGTAATGTTACACATGCATTTCCTAACAAGTAGTAAGGCTTGCATTAAGGCGTTCAAAACAGCGTTTTCTGGCGTTGTAAGAGCTCTAAACAGTGTTTCTGAGCATAACTTGGGGCAAAAAGTGCAACTTTTCAAGAATGAAAAGAAAACTCATATTTTGAATGAAAACAGTGTTTGGATGTGATAACAAGCTGTTTTATCATGTTTGTAATGTTACACATCCATTTCCATACAAGTAGTAAGTCTTGTATTAAGGCGTTCAAAACAGCGTTTGCTGGCGCTGTAAGCGCTCTAAACAGTGTTTCTGAGCATAACTTGTGGCAAAAGTGCAACTTTCGAAGAATGAACTGAAAACTCATATTTTGTTCCAAAACAGTGTTTGGATGTGATAACAAGCTGTTTTATCATGTTTGTAATGTTACACATCCATTTCCATACAAGTAGTAAGTCTTGTATTAAGGCGTTCAAAACAGCGTTTGCTGGCGCTGTAAGCGCTCTAAACAGTGTTTCTGCGCATAACTTGGAGCAAAAGTGCAACTTTTGAAGAATGAACTGAAAACTCATATTTTGTTCCAAAACAGTGTTTGGATGTGATAACAAGCTGTTTTATCATGTTTGTAATGTTACACATGCATTTCCATACAAGTAGTAAGTCTTGTATTAAGGCGTTCAAAACAGCGTTTGCTGGCGCTGTAAGCGCTCTAAACAGTGTTTCTGAGCATAACTTGTGGCAAAAGTGCAACTTTTGAAGAATGAACTGAAAACTCATATTCTGTTCCAAAACAGTGTTTGGATGTGATAACAAGCTGTTTTATCATGTTTGTAATGTTACACATGCATTTCCAAACAAGTAGTAAGTCTTGTATTAAGGCGTTCAAAACAGCGTTTGCTGGCGCTGTAAGCGCTCTAAACAGTGTTTCTGAGCATAACTTGGAGCAAAAGTGCAACTTTTGAAGAATGAACTGAAAACTCATATTTTGTTCCAAAACAGTGTTTGGATGTGATAACAAGCTGTTTTATCATGTTTGTAATGTTACACATGCATTTCCTAACAAGTAGTAAGGCTTGCATTAAGGCGTTCAAAACAGCGTTTTCTGGCGTTGTAAGAGCTCTAAACAGTGTTTCTGAGCATAACTTGGGGCAAAAGTGCAACTTTTCAAGAATGAAAAGAAAACTCATATTTTGAATGAAAACAGTGTTTGGATGTGATAACAAGCTGTTTTATCATGTTTGTAATGTTACACATGCATTTCCAAACAAGTAGTAAGGCTTGCATTAAGGCGTTCAAAACAGCGTTTTCTGGCGTTGTAAGAGCTCTAAACAGTGTTTCTGAGCATAACTTGGGGCAAAAGTGCAACTTTTCAAGAATGAAAAGAAAACTCATATTTTGAATGAAAACAGTGTTTGGATGTGATAACAAGCTGTTTTATCATGTTTGTAATGTTACACATGCATTTCCATACAAGTAGTAAGTCTTGTATTAAGGCGTTCAAAACAGCGTTTGCTGGCGCTGTAAGCGCTCTAAACAGTGTTTCTGAGCATAACTTGTGGCAAAAGTGCAACTTTTGAAGAATGAACTGAAAACTCATATTCTGTTCCAAAACAGTGTTTGGATGTGATAACAAGCTGTTTTATCATATTTGTAATGTTACACATGCATTTCCAAACAAGTAGTAAGTCTTGTATTAAGGCGTTCAAAACAGCGTTTGCTGGCGCTGTAAGCGCTCTAAACAGTGTTTCTGAGCATAACTTGTGGAAAAGTGCAACTTTTGAAGAATGAACTGAAAACTCATATTTTGTTCCAAAACAGTGTTTGGATGTGATAACAAGCTGTTTTATCATGTTTGTAATGTTACACATGCATTTCCAAACAAGTAGTAAGTCTTGTATTAAGGCGTTCAAAACAGCGTTTGCTGGCGCTGTAAGCGCTCTAAACAGTGTTTCTGAGCATAACTTGGAGCAAAAGTGCAACTTTTGAAGAATGAACTGAAAACTCATATTTTGTTCCAAAACAGTGTTTGGATGTGATAACAAGCTGTTTTATCATGTTTGTAATGTTACACATGCATTTCCTAACAAGTAGTAAGGCTTGCATTAAGGCGTTCAAAACAGCGTTTTCTGGCGTTGTAAGAGCTCTAAACAGTGTTTCTGAGCATAACTTGGGGCAAAAGTGCAACTTTTCAAGAATGAAAGAAAACTCATATTTTGAATGAAAACAGTGTTTGGATGTGATAACAAGCTGTTTTATCATGTTTGTAATGTTACACATGCATTTCCAAACAAGTAGTAAGGCTTGCATTAAGGCGTTCAAAACAGCGTTTTCTGGCGTTGTAAGAGCTCTAAACAGTGTTTCTGAGCATAACTTGGGGCAAAAGTGCAACTTTTCAAGAATGAAAAGAAAACTCATATTTTGAATGAAAACAGTGTTTGGATGTGATAACAAGCTGTTTTATCATGTTTGTAATGTTACACATGCATTTCCAAACAAGTAGTAAGGCTTGCATTAAGGCGTTCAAAACAGCGTTTTCTGGCGTTGTAAGAGCTCTAAACAGTGTTTCTGAGCATAACTTGGGGCAAAAGTGCAACTTTTCAAGAATGAAAAGAAAACTCATATTTTGAATGAAAACAGTGTTTGGATGTGATAACAAGCTGTTTTATCATGTTTGTAATGTTACACATCCATTTCCATACAAGTAGTAAGTCTTGTATTAAGGCGTTCAAAACAGCGTTTGCTGGCGCTGTAAGCGCTCTAAACAGTGTTTCTGAGCATAACTTGGAGCAAAAGTGCAACTTTTGAAGAATGAACTGAAAACTCATATTTTGTTCCAAAACAGTGTTTGGATGTGATAACAAGCTGTTTTATCATGTTTGTAATGTTACACATGCATTTCCATACAAGTAGTAAGTCTTGTATTAAGGCATTCAAAACAGCGTTTGCTGGCGCTGTAAGCGCTCTAAACAGTGTTTCTGAGCATAACTTGGAGCAAAAGTGCAACTTTTGAAGAATGAACTGAAAACTCATATTTTGTTCCAAAACAGTGTTTGGATGTGATAACAAGCTGTTTTATCATGTTTGTAATGTTACACATGCATTTCCAAACAAGTAGTAAGTCTTGTATTAAGGCGTTCAAAACAGCGTTTGCTGGCGCTGTAAGCGCTCTAAACAGTGTTTCTGAGCATAACTTGGAGCAAAAGTGCAACTTTTGAAGAAAGAACTGAAAACTCATATTTTGTTCCAAAACAGTGTTTGGATGTGATAACAAGCTGTTTTATCATGTTTGTAATGTTACACATGCATTTCCTAACAAGTAGTAAGGCTTGCATTAAGGCGTTCAAAACAGCGTTTTCTGGCGTTGTAAGAGCTCTAAACAGTGTTTCTGAGCATAACTTGGGGCAAAAGTGCAACTTTTCAAGAATGAAAAGAAAACTCATATTTTGAATGAAAACAGTGTTTGGATGTGATAACAAGCTGTTTTATCATGTTTGTAATGTTACACATGCATTTCCAAACAAGTAGTAAGGCTTGCATTAAGGCGTTCAAAACAGCGTTTTCTGGCGTTGTAAGAGCTCTAAACAGTGTTTCTGAGCATAACTTGGGGCAAAAGTGCAACTTTTCAAGAATGAAAAGAAAACTCATATTTTGAATGAAAACAGTGTTTGGATGTGATAACAAGCTGTTTTATCATGTTTGTAATGTTACACATCCATTTCCATACAAGTAGTAAGTCTTGTATTAAGGCGTTCAAAACAGCGTTTGCTGGCGCTGTAAGCGCTCTAAACAGTGTTTCTGAGCATAACTTGTGGCAAAAGTGCAACTTTCGAAGAATGAACTGAAAACTCATATTTTGTTCCAAAACAGTGTTTGGATGTGATAACAAGCTGTTTTATCATGTTTGTAATGTTACACATCCATTTCCATACAAGTAGTAAGTCTTGTATTAAGGCGTTCAAAACAGCGTTTGCTGGCGCTGTAAGCGCTCTAAACAGTGTTTCTGCGCATAACTTGGAGCAAAAGTGCAACTTTTGAAGAATGAACTGAAAACTCATATTTTGTTCCAAAACAGTGTTTGGATGTGATAACAAGCTGTTTTATCATGTTTGTAATGTTACACATGCATTTCCATACAAGTAGTAAGTCTTGTATTAAGGCGTTCAAAACAGCGTTTGCTGGCGCTGTAAGCGCTCTAAACAGTGTTTCTGAGCATAACTTGTGGCAAAAGTGCAACTTTTGAAGAATGAACTGAAAACTCATATTCTGTTCCAAAACAGTGTTTGGATGTGATAACAAGCTGTTTTATCATGTTTGTAATGTTACACATGCATTTCCTAACAAGTAGTAAGGCTTGCATTAAGGCGTTCAAAACAGCGTTTGCTGGCGCTGTAAGCGCTCTAAACAGTGTTTCTGAGCATATCTTGGAGCAAAAGTGCAACTTTTGAAGAATGAACTGAAAACTCATATTTTGTTCCAAAACAGTGTTTGGATGTGATAACAAGCTGTTTTATCATGTTTGTAATGTTACACATGCATTTCCCATACAAGTAGTAAGTCTTGTATTAAGGCGTTCAAAACAGCGTTTTCTGGCGTTGTAAGAGCTCTAAACAGTGTTTCTGAGCATAACTTGGGGCAAAAGTGCAACTTTTCAAGAATGAAAAGAAAACTCATATTTTGTTCCAAAACAGTGTTTGGATGTGATAACAAGCTGTTTTATCATGTTTGTAATGTTACACATGCATTTCCATACAAGTAGTAAGTCTTGTATTAAGGCGTTCAAAACAGCGTTTGCTGGCGCTGTAAGCGCTCTAAACAGTGTTTCTGAGCATAACTTGGGGCAAAAGTGCAACTTTTCAAGAATGAAAAGAAAACTCATATTTTGAATGAAAACAGTGTTTGGATGTGATAACAAGCTGTTTTATCATGTTTGTAATGTTACACATCCATTTCCATACAAGTAGTAAGTCTTGTATTAAGGCGTTCAAAACAGCGTTTGCTGGCGCTGTAAGCGCTCTAAACATTGTTTCTGAGCTTAACTTGTGGCAAAAGTGCAACTTTTGAAGAATGAACTGAAAACTCATATTTTGTTCCAAAACAGTGTTTGGATGTGATAACAAGCTGTTTTATCATGTTTGTAATGTTACACATCCATTTCCATACAAGTAGTAAGTCTTGTATTAAGGCGTTCAAAACAGCGTTTGCTGGCGCTGTAAGCGCTCTAAACAGTGTTTCTGAGCAGATCTTGGAGCAAAAGTGCAACTTTTGAAGAATGAACTGAAAACTCATATTTTGTTCCAAAACAGTGTTTGGATGTGATAACAAGCTGTTTTATCATGTTTGTAATGTTACACATGCATTTCCATACAAGTAGTAAGTCTTGTATTAAGGCGTTCAAAACAGCGTTTGCTGGCGCTGTAAGCGCTCTAAACAGTGTTTCTGAGCATAACTTGGGGCAAAAGTGCAACTTTTCAAGAATGAAAAGAAAACTCATATTTTGAATGAAAACAGTGTTTGGATGTGATAACAAGCTGTTTTATCATGTTTGTAATGTTACACATCCATTTCCATACAAGTAGTAAGTCTTGTATTAAGGCGTTCAAAACAGCGTTTGCTGGCGCTGTAAGCGCTCTAAACATTGTTTCTGAGCTTAACTTGTGGCAAAAGTGCAACTTTTGAAGAATGAACTGAAAACTCATATTTTGTTCCAAAACAGTGTTTGGATGTGATAACAAGCTGTTTTATCATGTTTGTAATGTTACACATGCATTTCCATACAAGTAGTAAGTCTTGTATTAAGGCGTTCAAAACAGCGTTTGCTGGCGCTGTAAGCGCTCTAAACAGTGTTTCTGAGCATAACTTGTGGCAAAAGTGCAACTTTTGAAGAATGAACTGAAAACTCATATTCTGTTCCAAAACAGTGTTTGGATGTGATAACAAGCTGTTTTATCATGTTTGTAATGTTACACATGCATTTCCAAACAAGTAGTAAGTCTTGTATTAAGGCGTTCAAAACAGCGTTTGCTGGCGCTGTAAGCGCTCTAAACAGTGTTTCTGAGCATAACTTGGAGCAAAAGTGCAACTTTTGAAGAATGAACTGAAAACTCATATTTTGTTCCAAAACAGTGTTTGGATGTGATAACAAGCTGTTTTATCATGTTTGTAATGTTACACATGCATTTCCAAACAAGTAGTAAGTCTTGTATTAAGGCGTTCAAAACAGCGTTTGCTGGCGCTGTAAGCGCTCTAAACAGTGTTTCTGAGCATAACTTGGAGCAAAAGTGCAACTTTTGAAGAATGAACTGAAAACTCATATTTTGTTCCAAAACAGTGTTTGGATGTGATAACAAGCTGTTTTATCATGTTTGTAATGTTACACATGCATTTCCTAACAAGTAGTAAGGCTTGCATTAAGGCGTTCAAAACAGCGTTTTCTGGCGTTGTAAGAGCTCTAAACAGTGTTTCTGAGCATAACTTGGGGCAAAAGTGCAACTTTTCAGAATGAAAAGAAAACTCATATTTTGAATGAAAACAGTGTTTGGATGTGATAACAAGCTGTTTTATCATGTTTGTAATGTTACACATGCATTTCCAAACAAGTAGTAAGGCTTGCATTAAGGCGTTCAAAACAGCGTTTTCTGGCGTTGTAAGAGCTCTAAACAGTGTTTCTGAGCATAACTTGGGGCAAAAGTGCAACTTTTCAAGAATGAAAAGAAAACTCATATTTTGAATGAAAACAGTGTTTGGATGTGATAACAAGCTGTTTTATCATGTTTGTAATGTTACACATCCATTTCCATACAAGTAGTAAGTCTTGTATTAGGCGTTCAAAACAGCGTTTGCTGGCGCTGTAAGCGCTCTAAACAGTGTTTCTGAGCATAACTTGTGGCAAAAGTGCAACTTTCGAAGAATGAACTGAAAACTCATATTTTGTTCCAAAACAGTGTTTGGATGTGATAACAAGCTGTTTTATCATGTTTGTAATGTTACACATCCATTTCCATACAAGTAGTAAGTCTTGTATTAAGGCGTTCAAAACAGCGTTTGCTGGCGCTGTAAGCGCTCTAAACAGTGTTTCTGCGCATAACTTGGAGCAAAAGTGCAACTTTTGAAGAATGAACTGAAAACTCATATTTTGTTCCAAAACAGTGTTTGGATGTGATAACAAGCTGTTTTATCATGTTTGTAATGTTACACATGCATTTCCATACAAGTAGTAAGTCTTGTATTAAGGCGTTCAAAACAGCGTTTGCTGGCGCTGTAAGCGCTCTAAACAGTGTTTTCTGAGCATAACTTGTGGCAAAAGTGCAACTTTTGAAGAATGAACTGAAAACTCATATTCTGTTCCAAAACAGTGTTTGGATGTGATAACAAGCTGTTTTATCATGTTTGTAATGTTACACATGCATTTCCTAACAAGTAGTAAGGCTTGCATTAAGGCGTTCAAAACAGCGTTTGCTGGCGCTGTAAGCGCTCTAACAGTGTTTCTGAGCATAACTTGTGGCAAAAGTGCAACTTTTGAAGAATGAACTGAAAACTCATATTTTGTTCCAAAACAGTGTTTGGATGTGATAACAAGCTGTTTTATCATGTTTGTAATGTTACACATCCATTTCCATACAAGTAGTAAGTCTTGTATTAAGGCGTTCAAAACAGCGTTTGCTGGCGCTGTAAGCGCTCTAAACAGTGTTTCTGAGCATATCTTGGAGCAAAAGTGCAACTTTTGAAGAATGAACTGAAAACTCATATTTTGTTCCAAAACAGTGTTTGGATGTGATAACAAGCTGTTTTATCATGTTTGTAATGTTACACATGCATTTCCCATACAAGTAGTAAGTCTTGTATTAAGGCGTTCAAAACAGCGTTTTCTGGCGTTGTAAGAGCTCTAAACAGTGTTTCTGAGCATAACTTGGGGCAAAAGTGCAACTTTTCAAGAATGAAAAGAAAACTCATATTTTGTTCCAAAAACAGTGTTTGGATGTGATAACAAGCTGTTTTATCATGTTTGTAATGTTACACATGCAATTCCATACAAGTAGTAAGTCTTGTATTAAGGCGTTCAAAACAGCGTTTGCTGGCGCTGTAAGCGCTCTAAACAGTGTTTCTGAGCATAACTTGGGGCAAAAGTGCAACTTTTCAAGAATGAAAAGAAAACTCATATTTTGAATGAAAACAGTGTTTGGATGTGATAACAAGCTGTTTTATCATGTTTGTAATGTTACACATCCATTTCCATACAAGTAGTAAGTCTTGTATTAAGGCGTTCAAAACAGCGTTTGCTGGCGCTGTAAGCGCTCTAAACATTGTTTCTGAGCTTAACTTGTGGCAAAAGTGCAACTTTTGAAGAATGAACTGAAAACTCATATTTTGTTCCAAAACAGTGTTTGGATGTGATAACAAGCTGTTTTATCATGTTTGTAATGTTACACATCCATTTCCATACAAGTAGTAAAGTCTTGTATTAAGGCGTTCAAAACAGCGTTTGCTGGCGCTGTAAGCGCTCTAAACAGTGTTTCTGAGCAGATCTTGGAGCAAAAGTGCAACTTTTGAAGAATGAACTGAAAACTCATATTTTGTTCCAAAACAGTGTTTGGATGTGATAACAAGCTGTTTTATTCATGTTTGTAATGTTACACATGCATTTCCATACAAGTAGTAAGTCTTGTATTAAGGCGTTCAAAACAGCGTTTGCTGGCGCTGTAAGCGCTCTAAACAGTGTTTCTGAGCATAACTTGGGGCAAAAGTGCAACTTTTCAAGAATGAAAAGAAAACTCATATTTTGAATGAAAACAGTGTTTGGATGTGATAACAAGCTGTTTTATCATGTTTGTAATGTTACACATCCATTTCCATACAAGTAGTAAGTCTTGTATTAAGGCGTTCAAAAACAGCGTTTGCTGGCGCTGTAAGCGCTCTAAACATTGTTTCTGAGCTTAACTTGTGGCAAAAGTGCAACTTTTGAAGAATGAACTGAAAACTCATATTTTGTTCCAAAACAGTGTTTGGATGTGATAACAAGCTGTTTTATCATGTTTGTAATGTTACACATGCATTTCCATACAAGTAGTAAGTCTTGTATTAAGGCGTTCAAAACAGCGTTTGCTGGCGCTGTAAGCGCTCTAAACAGTGTTTCTGAGCATAACTTGTGGCAAAAGTGCAACTTTTGAAGAATGAACTGAAAACTCATATTCTGTTCCAAAACAGTGTTTGGATGTGATAACAAGCTGTTTTATCATGTTTGTAATGTTACACATGCATTTCCAAACAAGTAGTAAGTCTTGTATTAAGGCGTTCAAAACAGCGTTTGCTGGCGCTGTAAGCGCTCTAAACAGTGTTTCTGAGCATAACTTGGAGCAAAAGTGCAACTTTTGAAGAATGAACTGAAAACTCATATTTTGTTCCAAAACAGTGTTTGGATGTGATAACAAGCTGTTTTATCATGTTTGTAATGTTACACATGCATTTCCAAACAAGTAGTAAGTCTTGTATTAAGGCGTTCAAAACAGCGTTTGCTGGCGCTGTAAGCGCTCTAAACAGTGTTTCTGAGCATAACTTGGAGCAAAAGTGCAACTTTTGAAGAATGAACTGAAAACTCATATTTTGTTCCAAAACAGTGTTTGGATGTGATAACAAGCTGTTTTATCATGTTTGTAATGTTACACATGCATTTCCTAACAAGTAGTAAGGCTTGCATTAAGGCGTTCAAAACAGCGTTTTCCTGGCGTTGTAAGAGCTCTAAACAGTGTTTCTGAGCATAACTTGGGGCAAAAGTGCACTTTTCAAGAATGAAAAGAAAACTCATATTTTGAATGAAAACAGTGTTTGGATGTGATAACAAGCTGTTTTATCATGTTTGTAATGTTACACATGCATTTCCAAACAAGTAGTAAGGCTTGCATTAAGGCGTTCAAAACAGCGTTTTCTGGCGTTGTAAGAGCTCTAAACAGTGTTTCTGAGCATAACTTGGGGCAAAAGTGCAACTTTTCAAGAATGAAAAGAAAACTCATATTTTGAATGAAAACAGTGTTTGGATGTGATAACAAGCTGTTTTATCATGTTTGTAATGTTACACATCCATTTCCATACAAGTAGTAAGTCTTGTATTAAGGCGTTCAAAACAGCGTTTGCTGGCGCTGTAAGCGCTCTAAACAGTGTTTCTGAGCATAACTTGGAGCAAAAGTGCAACTTTTGAAGAATGAACTGAAAACTCATATTTTGTTCCAAAACAGTGTTTGGATGTGATAACAAGCTGTTTTATCATGTTTGTAATGTTACACATGCATTTCCATACAAGTAGTAAGTCTTGTATTAAGGCGTTCAAAACAGCGTTTGCTGGCGCTGTAAGCGCTCTAAACAGTGTTTCTGAGCATAACTTGGAGCAAAAGTGCAACTTTTGAAGAATGAACTGAAACTCATATTTTGTTCCAAAACAGTGTTTGGATGTGATAACAAGCTGTTTTATCATGTTTGTAATGTTACACATGCATTTCCAAACAAGTAGTAAGTCTTGTATTAAGGCGTTCAAAACAGCGTTTGCTGGCGCTGTAAGCGCTCTAAACAGTGTTTCTGAGCATAACTTGGAGCAAAAGTGCAACTTTTGAAGAAAGAACTGAAAACTCATATTTTGTTCCAAAACAGTGTTTGGATGTGATAACAAGCTGTTTTATCATGTTTGTAATGTTACACATGCATTTCCTAACAAGTAGTAAGGCTTGCATTAAGGCGTTCAAAACAGCGTTTTCTGGCGTTGTAAGAGCTCTAAACAGTGTTTCTGAGCATAACTTGGGGCAAAAGTGCAACTTTTCAAGAATGAAAAGAAAACTCATATTTTGAATGAAAACAGTGTTTGGATGTGATAACAAGCTGTTTTTATCATGTTTGTAATGTTACACATGCATTTCCAAACAAGTAGTAAGGCTTGCATTAAGGCGTTCAAAACAGCGTTTTCTGGCGTTGTAAGAGCTCTAAACAGTGTTTCTGAGCATAACTTGGGGCAAAAGTGCAACTTTTCAAGAATGAAAAGAAAACTCATATTTTGAATGAAAACAGTGTTTGGATGTGATAACAAGCTGTTTTATCATGTTTGTAATGTTACACATCCATTTTCCATACAAGTAGTAAGTCTTGTATTAAGGCGTTCAAAACAGCGTTTGCTGGCGCTGTAAGCGCTCTAAACATTGTTTCTGAGCTTAACTTGTGGCAAAAGTGCAACTTTTGAAGAATGAACTGAAAACTCATATTTTGTTCCAAAACAGTGTTTGGATGTGATAACAAGCTGTTTTATCATGTTTGTAATGTTACACATGCATTTCCATACAAGTAGTAAGTCTTGTATTAAGGCGTTCAAAACAGCGTTTGCTGGCGCTGTAAGCGCTCTAAACAGTGTTTCTGAGCATAACTTGGAGCAAAAGTGCAACTTTTGAAGAATGAACTGAAAACTCATATTTTGTTCCAAAACAGTGTTTGGATGTGATAACAAGCTGTTTTATCATGTTTGTAATGTTACACATGCATTTCCTAACAAGTAGTAAGGCTTGCATTAAGGCGTTCAAAACAGCGTTTTCTGGCGTTGTAAGAGCTCTAAACAGTGTTTCTGAGCATAACTTGGGGCAAAAGTGCAACTTTTCAAGAATGAAAAGAAAACTCCTATTTTGAATGAAAACAGTGTTTGGATGTGATAACAAGCTGTTTTATCATGTTTGTAATGTTACACATCCATTTCCATACAAGTAGTAAGTCTTGTATTAAGGCGTTCAAAACAGCGTTTGCTGGCGCTGTAAGCGCTCTAAACAGTGTTTCTGAGCATAACTTGTGGCAAAAGTGCAACTTTCGAAGAATGAACTGAAAACTCATATTTTGTTCCAAAACAGTGTTTGGATGTGATAACAAGCTGTTTTATCATGTTTGTAATGTTACACATCCATTTCCATACAAGTAGTAAGTCTTGTATTAAGGCGTTCAAAACAGCGTTTGCTGGCGCTGTAAGCGCTCTAAACAGTGTTTCTGCGCATAACTTGGAGCAAAAGTGCAACTTTTGAAGAATGAACTGAAAACTCATATTTTGTTCCAAAACAGTGTTTGGATGTGATAACAAGCTGTTTTATCATGTTTGTAATGTTACACATGCATTTCCATACAAGTAGTAAGTCTTGTATTAAGGCGTTCAAAACAGCGTTTGCTGGCGCTGTAAGCGCTCTAAAACAGTGTTTCTGAGCATAACTTGTGGCAAAAGTGCAACTTTTGAAGAATGAACTGAAAACTCATATTCTGTTCCAAAACAGTGTTTGGATGTGATAACAAGCTGTTTTATCATGTTTGTAATGTTACACATGCATTTCCTAACAAGTAGTAAGGCTTGCATTAAGGCGTTCAAAAACAGCGTTTGCTGGCGCTGTAAGCGCTCTAAACAGTGTTTCTGAGCATAACTTGTGGCAAAAGTGCAACTTTTGAAGAATGAACTGAAAACTCATATTTTGTTCCAAAACAGTGTTTGGATGTGATAACAAGCTGTTTTATCATGTTTGTAATGTTACACATCCATTTCCATACAAGTAGTAAGTCTTGTATTAAGGCGTTCAAAACAGCGTTTGCTGGCGCTGTAAGCGCTCTAAACAGTGTTTCTGAGCATATCTTGGAGCAAAAGTGCAACTTTTGAAGAATGAACTGAAAACTCATATTTTGTTCCAAAACAGTGTTTGGATGTGATAACAAGCTGTTTTATCATGTTTGTAATGTTACACATGCATTTCCCATACAAGTAGTAAGTCTTGTATTAAGGCGTTCAAAACAGCGTTTTCTGGCGTTGTAAGAGCTCTAAACAGTGTTTCTGAGCATAACTTGGGGCAAAAGTGCAACTTTTCAAGAATGAAAAGAAAACTCATATTTTGTTCCAAAACAGTGTTTGGATGTGATAACAAGCTGTTTTATCATGTTTGTAATGTTACACATGCATTTCCATACAAGTAGTAAGTCTTGTATTAAGGCGTTCAAAACAGCGTTTGCTGGCGCTGTAAGCGCTCTAAACAGTGTTTCTGAGCATAACTTGGGGCAAAAGTGCAACTTTTCAAGAATGAAAAGAAAACTCATATTTTGAATGAAAACAGTGTTTGGATGTGATAACAAGCTGTTTTATCATGTTTGTAATGTTACACATCCATTTCCATACAAGTAGTAAGTCTTGTATTAAGGCGTTCAAAACAGCGTTTGCTGGCGCTGTAAGCGCTCTAAACATTGTTTCTGAGCTTAACTTGTGGCAAAAGTGCAACTTTTGAAGAATGAACTGAAAACTCATATTTTGTTCCAAACAGTGTTTGGATGTGATAACAAGCTGTTTTATCATGTTTGTAATGTTACACATGCATTTCCATACAAGTAGTAAGTCTTGTATTAAGGCGTTCAAAACAGCGTTTGCTGGCGCTGTAAGCGCTCTAAACAGTGTTTCTGAGCATAACTTGTGGCAAAAGTGCAACTTTTGAAGAATGAACTGAAAACTCATATTCTGTTCCAAAACAGTGTTTGGATGTGATAACAAGCTGTTTTATCATGTTTGTAATGTTACACATGCATTTCCAAACAAGTAGTAAGTCTTGTATTAAGGCGTTCAAAACAGCGTTTGCTGGCGCTGTAAGCGCTCTAAACAGTGTTTCTGAGCATAACTTGGAGCAAAAGTGCAACTTTTGAAGAATGAACTGAAAACTCATATTTTGTTCCAAAACAGTGTTTGGATGTGATAACAAGCTGTTTTATCATGTTTGTAATGTTACACATGCATTTCCTAACAAGTAGTAAGGCTTGCATTAAGGCGTTCAAAACAGCGTTTTCTGGCGTTGTAAGAGCTCTAAACAGTGTTTCTGAGCATAACTTGGGGCAAAAGTGCAACTTTTCAAGAATGAAAAGAAAACTCATATTTTGAATGAAAACAGTGTTTGGATGTGATAACAAGCTGTTTTATCATGTTTGTAATGTTCCACATGCATTTCCAAACAAGTAGTAAGGCTTGCATTAAGGCGTTCAAAACAGCGTTTTCTGGCGTTGTAAGAGCTCTAAACAGTGTTTCTGAGCATAACTTGGGGCAAAAGTGCAACTTTTCAAGAATGAAAAGAAAACTCATATTTTGAATGAAAACAGTGTTTGGATGTGATAACAAGCTGTTTTATCATGTTTGTAATGTTACACATGCATTTCCAAACAAGTAGTAAGGCTTGCATTAAGGCGTTCAAAACAGCGTTTTCTGGCGTTGTAAGAGCTCTAAACAGTGTTTCTGAGCATAACTTGGGGCAAAAGTGCAACTTATCAAGAATGAAAAGAAAACTCATATTTTGAATGAAAACAGTGTTTGGATGTGATAACAAGCTGTTTTATCATGTTTGTAATGTTACACATGCATTTCCATACAAGTAGTAAGTCTTGTATTAAGGCGTTCAAAACAGCGTTTGCTGGCGCTGTAAGCGCTCTAAACAGTGTTTCTGAGCATAACTTGTGGCAAAAGTGCAACTTTTGAAGAATGAACTGAAAACTCATATTCTGTTCCAAAACAGTGTTTGGATGTGATAACAAGCTGTTTTATCATGTTTGTAATGTTACACATGCATTTCCAAACAAGTAGTAAGTCTTGTATTAAGGCGTTCAAAACAGCGTTTGCTGGCGCTGTAAGCGCTCTAAACAGTGTTTCTGAGCATAACTTGTGGAAAAGTGCAACTTTTGAAGAATGAACTGAAAACTCATATTTTGTTCCAAAACAGTGTTTGGATGTGATAACAAGCTGTTTTATCATGTTTGTAATGTTACACATGCATTTCCAAACAAGTAGTAAGTCTTGTATTAAGGCGTTCAAACAGCGTTTGCTGGCGCTGTAAGCGCTCTAAACAGTGTTTCTGAGCATAACTTGGAGCAAAAGTGCAACTTTTGAAGAATGAACTGAAAACTCATATTTTGTTCCAAAACAGTGTTTGGATGTGATAACAAGCTGTTTTATCATGTTTGTAATGTTACACATGCATTTCCTAACAAGTAGTAAGGCTTGCATTAAGGCGTTCAAAACAGCGTTTTCTGGCGTTGTAAGAGCTCTAAACAGTGTTTCTGAGCATAACTTGGGGCAAAAGTGCAACTTTTCAAGAATGAAAAGAAAACTCATATTTTGAATGAAAACAGTGGTTTGGATGTGATAACAAGCTGTTTTATCATGTTTGTAATGTTACACATGCATTTCCAAACAAGTAGTAAGGCTTGCATTTAAGGCGTTCAAAACAGCGTTTTCTGGCGTTGTAAGAGCTCTAAACAGTGTTTCTGAGCATAACTTGGGGCAAAAGTGCAACTTTTCAAGAATGAAAAGAAAACTCATATTTTGAATGAAAACAGTGTTTGGATGTGATAACAAGCTGTTTTATCATGTTTGTAATGTTACACATCCATTTCCATACAAGTAGTAAGTCTTGTATTAAGGCGTTCAAAACAGCGTTTGCTGGCGCTGTAAGCGCTCTAAACAGTGTTTCTGAGCATAACTTGGAGCAAAAGTGCAACTTTTGAAGAATGAACTGAAAACTCATATTTTGTTCCAAAACAGTGTTTGGATGTGATAACAAGCTGTTTTATCATGTTTGTAATGTTACACATGCATTTCCATACAAGTAGTAAGTCTTGTATTAAGGCGTTCAAAACAGCGTTTGCTGGCGCTGTAAGCGCTCTAAACAGTGTTTCTGAGCATAACTTGGAGCAAAAGTGCAACTTTTGAAGAATGAACTGAAAACTCATATTTTGTTCCAAAACAGTGTTTGGATGTGATAACAAGCTGTTTTATCATGTTTGTAATGTTACACATGCATTTCCAAACAAGTAGTAAGTCTTGTATAAGGCGTTCAAAACAGCGTTTGCTGGCGCTGTAAGCGCTCTAAACAGTGTTTCTGAGCATAACTTGGAGCAAAAGTGCAACTTTTGAAGAAAGAACTGAAAACTCATATTTTGTTCCAAAACAGTGTTTGGATGTGATAACAAGCTGTTTTATCATCTTTGTAATGTTACACATGCATTTCCTAACAAGTAGTAAGGCTTGCATTAAGGCGTTCAAAACAGCGTTTTCTGGCGTTGTAAGAGCTCTAAACAGTGTTTCTGAGCATAACTTGGGGCAAAAGTGCAACTTTTCAAGAATGAAAAGAAAACTCATATTTTGAATGAAAACAGTGTTTGGATGTGATAACAAGCTGTTTTATCATGTTTGTAATGTTACACATGCATTTCCAAACAAGTAGTAAGGCTTGCATTAAGGCGTTCAAAACAGCGTTTTCTGGCGTTGTAAGAGCTCTAAACAGTGTTTCTGAGCATAACTTGGGGCAAAAGTGCAACTTTTCAAGAATGAAAAGAAAACTCATATTTTGAATGAAAACAGTGTTTGGATGTGATAACAAGCTGTTTTATCATGTTTGTAATGTTACACATCCATTTCCATACAAGTAGTAAGTCTTGTATTAAGGCGTTCAAAACAGCGTTTGCTGGCGCTGTAAGCGCTCCTAAACATTGTTTCTGAGCTTAACTTGTGGCAAAAGTGCAACTTTTGAAGAATGAACTGAAAACTCATATTTTGTTCCAAAACAGTGTTTGGATGTGATAACAAGCTGTTTTATCATGTTTGTAATGTTACACATGCATTTCCATACAAGTAGTAAGTCTTGTATTAAGGCGTTCAAAACAGCGTTTGCTGGCGCTGTAAGCGCTCTAAACAGTGTTTCTGAGCATAACTTGGAGCAAAAGTGCAACTTTTGAAGAATGAACTGAAAACTCATATTTTGTTCCAAAACAGTGTTTGGATGTGATAACAAGCTGTTTTATCATGTTTGTAATGTTACACATGCATTTCCTAACAAGTAGTAAGGCTTGCATTAAGGCGTTCAAAACAGCGTTTTCTGGCGTTGTAAGAGCTCTAAACAGTGTTTCTGAGGCAACTA